>NW_017727331.1:0-4850 GCF_001865875.1 Lupinus angustifolius | reverse complement strand
TAAAACTTTAAATCATTTTAAGTTTTAAGATATGTCATTCATAATATGTTCATGCATCATATAAATACATGTAATCTGTGCATCCTAGGCATAAACTTAGTGTTGAACATGTATAAATTAAGTGCATAACGTATTTGAGTTTTGCAATTTGAAAATACACTTGGAAATATGCTGTTAATCGATTAAGGCATGATTTAATCGATTAACATAAGTTTTTGAAACTGAAAACTTGGAAAAACAGAATCAGTGACGTTTTTAAAACACGTTAATCGATTAACCAATGTCTTAATCGATTAACTGGGCTGCAGAAATGATTCTTTATAAACTGCGTTTTCAGAACTGAAGCCATAACTTGCATGTTGCATTTTTTAGAGAGTTAGAGCATATTTCGTGTTAATTGTTGCATCTATATGACATTGCATTTGTGAGATTAGAAAAGAGAGATTTCTATGCGTTAGGATTGAGAGGCATATCATGTTTAAATTCTCATTATTTCACCTCACATGTTCATGCATTCATTGATGTTTTTGTGAAGATTTTGTATTCTGTAAAATCTATTTTCAACTAATACATTGTCATGATATATGAGACTTGTGTTAGAGTTTTAGAGTAAGATCTTAAATTCGTTTCAATCTCGGTTAATTATCGTGCAGGAAACCGAATCTGTCTGTAAAATATAAGTTGTTTTAATCGATTAAAGTGATTGCGTTAATCGATTATTTATGTTCTGTTAATCGATTAATTTGGGGTTATTTCAGCATTATTTGTTGTTTTCGAAAAGCGGATACTCTGACCGCTACACCTATTCAACCCCCCCTTCTAGGTGTATTTTAGCCACTGATACCTAACACTAAATCTAGGTGTAATGACCATTTATGGATATATGCTAAGGCAAGAACTAATCTAACAGTTGTGAGTTTAGCCACATGGGAGAAGGTTTTGATATAGTCAATACCCTCAGTTTGAGTGAATCCCTTGGCAACTAAACGAGCCTTGTATCTCTCAATGGTTCCATCAGGGTTGTATTTGGTTTTAAAGACCCACTTGTAGCCTATGGGTTTCTTAGATGAGGGTAATTCTGTTATGAGCCATGTATGGTTATCTTGTAAAGCAGATAGTTCTTGGTTGATAACATCTTGCTAATGAGGATGTTGGATGGCCTGCTTATAGGTTTTTGGTTCTAGATGTGAAGTGATGGATAAGGTGAGGAGTTTATGAGCAGGGGACAAATTATTATAAGATATATAAGAAGAGATAGGATATTTAGAATTAGAAAGAATGTGATTCTTACTCAGAAGAGCACAGTGATAGTCTTAGAGATAAGTCGAGGGTTTGTGAGTCCTATTGCTCTTTCTGGTTTGAGTTGAAGGTAAGTTTGATGAATCTTGTGTAGGAGGTTCAGAGGGGTAATTAGGAAGTTGGAGTTCAGGGGTTGTAGTTTGTGGCATAATGTCTTCATAGAGAAGATTGCTATAGTCTTCTAGGCCCAACTAGTTGTATCGGTCAGGGGTATCATCTTGTAGAGATCCATAGGGGAATACATGCTCATGAAAGGTGACATCCCTGCTTATTTGTATGGGCCTAGATTTTAGATTTAGAACTATATAGCCTTTTACCCCTTCTTAGAAACCTATGAAGACACATTTGGAGGATCTGGGATCAAATTTGTCCTTAAGGTGTTTGTGGGTGCTTATGTAACAAAGGCAGCCAAAAACTCTTAGATTTTGGAACTGAAACAAAGTTGTATGTAGGATCTCATAGGGAGAATTATTGGCTAAAACAGGGGTAGGGAGAATGTTAATGATATGGATGGCATGTTTTATGGCATATGACCAATAAACTTTTGGGAGATGACTTTGAAGTAATAGAGTTCTTGCCACATTCAAGATGTGTTGGTGTTTTCTCTCAACAATATCAGTTTGTTGAGGTGTGTAAGTGCAAGTAGTTTGATGGATGATGCCTTTGTTGGCATAGAGTGCCTTTAGAAGGAACTCAGGTCCATTATCACTTCTAATTATTTTTATATTGGCAGAGAATTGATTGCTAACAAGATTAATAAAGTGTTGCAGAGCCTTAGAAGCTCCTGCTTTGCTTTTAAGTAAATTTACCCAAGTGTACCTACTCAGATTATCAACTATAGTTAGGAAGAACTTGTGTCCATGTATTGAAGCAATAGAAAAGGGCTCCCATATGTCAATGTGAATTAGATCAAAGATGTTACTTGATGAGGATTTACTCAAGGGAAAAGGTAGCATTTTTTGCTTGGCTTGATGGCAAATATCACAGATATAATCTTTGTTAAAAGAAACATATGAAAGATTGTTATTAATAGTGTCCATACAATTTGTGAAGGATGAGCTAATCTATAGTGCCAGAGATTATGTTTAGAAACAGTGACAAAGTTAGTGAATGAAAAACTAGTGTGATGATCAAGCTTGGCTCCTTGCAACACATATAAGCCATTTGAAATCCTAGCTATACCAATCATCTTCAAGGAATTCTTCTCCTGTATTTTACAACAAGAGGCTGTGAAGGATAGAACACAAGATGATTGGGAAGTTAGCTTAGGTATTGAAAGTAAGTTATATGAGAAAGAAGGGATGTATAACACATCATGAATCACTAAATCTCAAGATATAGGTATAGTCCCTACTATGGTGGCCAATATTTCATGGCCATTTGGGAGGTTAACTCTTATAGGTTTAATTCTATAGTAAGAAGAGTAGTAAGAGATGTTATAGGACACATGGTCAGTGGCACCACTGTCTAGTATCCATTGGGATATATGATTACCTTCTTGATCTTGATGTTCTTCTTGTTAATCCTTGGGTGTTGAAGTGGGGGAGAGGGTGTTGATCAAGTTCTCCTCTTGTGATGGAGCTTTGTTTTGTCCATGCTATTGCTAGAGCCTGGTTATAAGCCCTTTGTATTGTTCTTTCCTCAGTCCAAAGACAACATCATCCTCTTTGTGTTTGTCTTGGTCATGTGTAGTGGTCATTGAGTTCATTTGTTGGTTCTTAGTGAACTGGAAGTTGGGAGGAAAACCATGAATCCTATAGCAAGTTTCAATGGTGTGCCCTGGCTTCTTGCAATGAGTGCAGAATTTAGTAGAGCTTGGGGGTTTATTACAAGTGTTCTTGCTGAATCCTTTGTTGTTTTGCCCTGCATCCCTTGTGTATGCTCCTCCCTTTTTCCAGCTTGTTCCAACCTGCATTGCTTTGGCCTCTGAATCATTCCCATATATCTGAGTTTTTTGCTGGATGACCAGTGATAGAACATTGTTCATGTTCGGGAGAGGCTCCATCAACATGATATGAGACCTCACATTAGAGTATGAGTCATTTAATCCCTTTAGGAACCTGATCACTTTATCCTTTGTCCTGAATTTTTCACTATTGCAGTTGCATTTAGGAAGAGGTCTGAAGATCTCTAATTCATCCCATAGGCTTTTCATCTTAGTATGAAAAGGTTCCTTTGGGAGAATCTTTCCCTGAGTTCTCTAATTGTCCTGTAGTTAGCAATTGTTTCTTGCAAATCTGCAATTCTGAAAAGGTTCCTTTGGGAGAATCTTTCCATGAGTTCCTCCCAAATCTCATCAGCCTTGTCAATCCATAGGATGCTTTCTGAGATGAATGGAGAAACTGACCTTATGATCCATGAGGTTACCATGTTGTTTGCTCTCTCCCATGCTTTGAAGATTGGATCCTCCTTTGCTGGCATTTGGATGCTACCATCTACAAATTCGAATTTCTGCTTAGATATGAGGCTCATCCTCATGGATCTACTACATTGGTGATAGTTGTTGCCATTAAGGGGAGGTGAGACGAGTGCAGTTCCTGGGTTGTCCATAGTATGGATCTTGCGTGATATCCATGTGAGAATTTGGGAGATTTGAAGAAGAAGAAGTCATCTTGAATTTAGCAGAGCTCTTTATAAAAAGAGCTCTGATACCATAAAAGAATGTGAAGATATAATCTTCCTTGAATGAGAAGAAAGTGAATAACACTTCTTACTTGAGAAGGAAGAAAGAAGTAAACAAGAATGCAAGAGAATCTTAGTTGATTAAAGTGAATGAATTTTTATTAATTATCCAGGATTACACAAATACTAGTTATATAGGAAAGAGAACAATTAACTAACTAACTAAAAGATGCTAAAATAGAAAGATTAAGGGTGGTTGCTTGTGGCACAAGTTATCGTGTGCTGCAATGAATGGTGTGTGATTTGGCTGAGTTGGCCTTGGTGTAGGGGCCTTGATGGCCCTGCTATGCTCGTGTTCGTGGCTGCTGCTTGGCCTTGGTATGGTGGCCTTGATGGCCCTTCTATGCTCGTGCTCGTGGCCTCTACTTGGCCTTGGTATGGTGGCCTTGATGGCCCTTAGTTGGTTTGGCCCTGCTCTGCTTGTGGCCTGCTGACTTGGTTGGCTTGGTCCTGCTCTGCTTGTGTTCTGTTGACTTGGTTGGGTTGACCCTGCTCTGCTTGTGTTCTGTTGACTTGGTTGGCTGTGCTCTAATTGTGGCTTTGTATGCTGGTGTGAATAGGCATTCCTTGGCCTTGCTGGTGTAGACTGGCCTTGGCCTGGCTAGGCCTGTGTGCTGGAGTGGATAAGCTTTGGTCTAACTTGGCCTTGGCTCGGGCAGAATGCTCATCTTCATTGTCTAATAATAATCAATACATTGATTCCGAAGGATGTCTTCGGATATAGCATAGAATAATTCATTAGTATGTATAATAATAATCAATACATTGATTTCGAAGGATGTCTTCAGATATAGCATAGAATAATTCATTAGTATGAATGAAGTCAATGAAAATTTTGAGCAGAAGTGGTTAAGTTCCCATATTATATA
>NW_017727330.1:0-10177 GCF_001865875.1 Lupinus angustifolius | reverse complement strand
ATATATCTACATACATACATATATATATATATACATACATATATATATATATATATATATACATACATATATATATATATACATACATATATATATATATACATACATATATATATATATACATACATATATATATATATACATACATATATATATGTGTGGTACTTTAAATTTTTTATATATTTTTTAGTTTTTCATTTCAACATTGGTAAAGCTGGTAATAGATTAGTATATTAAATATTTTAAGTATTTGTATGAAAATATTGTGAAAGATTAAAAGTCAGTGACGTTCTTAACCCCACAACGAACATCTTTATTATTGAAGAATATAACACTTGATGGAAAAATAAAAAAAGGGACAATCATCATATATAGTTGATATAATTCAAGAAAATAAAGATAAAAATTATTCATTGCACCTTATAATATCAAGTGAACATTTTTTGTAAACATAATTTATATTGTCTAAAATGTGGTGTGCTTAACATTTGCTAATTGTATTGCACATTTTTTTGTAGGCATAATTGGTTGTAGATAATCATTAATTGCAATAAATAACAAATATATTATTTTTATTCATTGGTTCATTGTAATGCGAGCAAGTACATGTAATGAAGGTAATATTCACAATGTAAGTAGTGACTATATTTGGATTATAATGTTTTTACACTTATTATGTTCTTGTGCTAAGGGAAATATACTATCATTTGGATTATAACTACGTACTTTCTCTTATTTAGGGCCTTCAAAATTACAGAGCGCAACTTTATTCCAAAGCTATGTGAAACATCGTCAAATGAATTCATGTAAATGTTTTGCACAATCTTCAAATAATTGTAGTATACAATTAAAATGTTCAAACTTAATTTTATTTTGATTTTAATTGTAATGCCCCTATCAAAACAACTCAAATGGTTGCGACTATTAATGAGAAATTAGGTTAGTATAAAAACAATAAAAAAAGAAAAGTCTTTTACTCTAGATTTAGATTCTAGACACAAAACCTAGCAGGCACATATGATAGAAGATGAGGAGGAGATAAAAGGATAAAAGTGGAAAGCAATAAAATCATAAAGGTTATTTATCAATTATATGTAACACTTCAACTCATTATACTCCGAGAATGTAGTAATTGAGAATTGTGATTTTTATTTATATTCTTCTCATCTTCATGAATCATAAACAATTGGTTGTGGCCTTTAAATTGTTTTGACTATGTTGTGGTTAAAATAATTTCATTTAGTTGTATTGGAATTTGATGCTTATCAACAATAAATTAATGGACTATTAATGAGGAGTTTTGGGAGTATGAAATGAAAAAACTCTAAAGAAGAGTAAAGAATATGACCGTTGGGAATATGGCCATTGGGAATATCACCATTGGGGATATGGCCGTTGGATCATGTGGCCGTTGGGAATGCATCTTCCATTTGGACTGTCAGATGAAGATGGTTGTTGGAGGCCTCATGCTATAAATAGAGGCCTCCTTCCTTCACATTTCCTCGCACCGATCAAACAATATTTTTTGATTTTCTTATTTCTTCCTTATACTCTAAGCCGAAGCATTTCAGACAAACATGTCTCCTTTCTTTTCGTGGCACTAAAAGTTGACACTAGCAGCCGAAATGCGTAATTCGAGAACTAACACTGGTAGCCAGATTTTGAGAAAAGAATTGGCACGAGTAGCCATACTATGGGTATTTTGAGAATTTTCACTAGTAACCATATTGTGGGTGTATTGAGATTGATTCTTACAGTGCATTAAGAATTCGATAATAGAGAACTGTGATATTTTATCCTAGGGATGACGTAGTTGATAGTGTGTTGTCACTTTTTGAACAGTTACATTAAACGTCTTATAGAGAGCAACTTGGTCAGGACTCAGCAAGTAAGTATTATTTTGTGCCATCTAGAATTGTTGCAAGCTACAATAACAATAATTTTAAGATGTTTCCTGCTGCAGTGACATTTGTAAATAATATTATTAGGTTGTACATCTTTGACCATAACAAACCATTTCAGTTTGATGAGACTAATTTCCATAAAAGATGGAATTTTATCTCACTCTGAAAAAAGTTGTTGACATTTTAAAAATGATGTCTCATTTGTGCTAGAGAAAGCTGAAAAAGAGGAGAAGGATAAATTGGCTATTGGTATAGCTCTCTAGAATGAAAATGATTACCTTTGCATGAATTTCATTCTATATGAGTTGATCGATGATCTCTATGATTACTATAGCCTATACAACCTACTTGAGAAGAAATATGATACTGAGGAAGCTGGAACTAAAAAGTATGTTGTTAGCCGCTACCTCAAGTATCAGATGACTGATTATAAATCTGTTGAGTCTCAGTCTCATAACATACAAAGAATTTCTCATGAAATCATTTCTAGGGGCATGTTCCTAGATGAGCAATTTCAAATGGATGTCATAATTGGCAAGTTATCTGTTGGTTGGAAGGACTTCAAAAACCTTATGAGGCACAAGACCAAAGAATTCGCATTGGAATCTCTAATCACTCATCTTCACATACAAGAAGATACTCATAGAAGATCAAAGATATGAGATCTCGATTGTCTCCAACAATAACACTAAGAAGAAACTCTCAGATGCGATTCTGAAGCTTACTAGCAATAATTTTAAAAATCAGAATCGCAATGTGAAGAAAACCAGTCGCAACAAGAATAGGAACCCGTAGAGGTCCAATATGCTAAGCCACCTGTTAAGAATGGCTATGGCAATTTTTTTATCTACTTCAAATGTGGGAAGTCAAGTCAAATGGCACGCAAGGGAAAAAATAAACCAACGAATCGTCCTCCACAAGCCAACATGATTGATGAGCCATTTGTGGCGGTGTTATCTAAGGTCACTTTCGTTGGAGGATCTGATGGGTGGTGGGTAGATATTGATGCCTCTCTTCATGTCTGCCATGGTCGTGCTATGTTCAAAACATTCACGAGTGCAATTGACAAGAAAGTGTTGTTGGGTGATTCCCACACCACTATTGTTATTGGAACTGGTGATGTGGAGTTGTAGTTTACATTTGGGAAGACTCTGATTCTCAAAGATGTGATGTACACTCCAGAGATGAGGAAGAATTTAGTTTATAGTTTTCTTCTTAATAAGGTTGCTTTTACCCAGACCATGAGGGCAGACTTGTATACTCTTACTAGGAATGAGGTATTTGTCAGGAAAGGGTATGCCACTAATGGCATGTGCATATTAAATGTTGATGATTTGATGAATAAAATTTCCAATTCAGTTTACGTGTTGTGTGATTTTAATATTTGGCTTGTTAGACTTTGTCATATTTAAAAATGTGCAATTTCCATCTTGAGTACCTTAGGTTTAATTCCAAATCTATCTTTGTTGTGTTTCCCTAAAAAATTGCTAGTTTGTACAATAAAAGAAACTTGTAAAAGAGGATAAAAGTAGTGGTTGGGACTTGTAAATTATATCTTTTTTAAAAGCAATGTAGTTAATTGCGGATAGCAGAGTATAACAACCGATCCCAAAAATGCTATTGTAGGATAGTGGGACAACCGCTACAACTAAGAAAAAATATAAGTAATTTATTGTCTACACATATAAATACTAAAATAGCTAATTAATAGTCATGCTAATAGTATTATAGATTCTAGGGGTGACCGAATTTGGAAGCCATAATAGAGTTGTATCTCACAAAATTGAACCACACAAAGATGATGTCAAAATTGGGTTCAATTAGTTGTTAGGAGGATCAATAAAGAGGTGATGGGACAAACAATTAGGGATGAAGGACAAATGTTACTGAGAAAAGACGAAGTAGGTTCATGAGTTAGAAGGCTTTGAAATGTTGTTCTATTTTGATGAAGAATATGTAAGCAACTAAACATATATACTGGAATTAGTAGGAAGAAGAAAAAAGATAGAATAGATTAAAAATCATATGACCTAGAAAATCAATGTTAAAAGTAGAGAAGGAAAAGAAAGGGTAGTTTAAATTACCTAAAACCCAGGGGAAAACCTGCCTCATATAAAAAAGAGGCTAGAAAGACTTTTGTTCTCTAAAGTTAGGGTTTCAATCATACAAAACATGTAGCGGGTTATGACCCACTATTTGATAAGTGATTCTACCTCTATTTGACTTGCTATAGACGCTACAACCATCTACATCGTTGTCCATTGTGACATAGTGGGGAATAATTGAAACTCGGCTATCATGACACTATAACAAGCTATTGACTACCTAATTCAATGATTTGTTTGTGGTCACCTAGTGACATATTCGTTTAAATTGTCTCCAGTGGAGTAGTTATAACAATTAACACTACGCCAGAATAGCAAAATAACAACGCTTAAAATTGTCATTTAAGAATGCTTTTGTAGCACTTTCTATGTGAACACAGTAATACATAAGGTTATATTCAACATCATTTTTTGTAGCGCCGTAGAAAGTAGACATTTAACAATGCTCAGTGAAGCAAGCGTTGTTAAATGTCTACTTTCTAAATAAGACAATATCTCTCCCATACATTATATCAACGATACCACATTTACAATAGATTTGTTAAATCACCAACGACTGCAACTACATTCAACTTTAACAGATTCCAATATTATAAAGTAACATATGAGTAATGAGATCTTACGCAATTTGTTCATTCTTTCTCCTCCAATGTTCACCAAAGCAAAAAACCTATAACACTATAGCTGCATAACTTCACAACAAATAAAGATCATACTATTAGTGAAGAGAGAAATAAATGAGCTAAAATAAGATAATGATTTACCTTATGTTTGAAGGAAAAACTAAACATCGATAACTTCACTATAGCTGCATAACTTCACAATAAATAAAGATCACACTATTAGTAAAGAGAGAAATAAATGAACAAAAATAAGATAAAGATTTACCTTATGCTTGAAGAGAAAAACCAAAAATTGATAACTTGCTTGAAGAGAAAAACTAAAAACAAAAGAGAAAAAAATGTAACTTATGGAGAAGAAAAAGAGTAAGAGAAATAATAAATTGAGTTATATGTATTATTGTGTGAGGTTTTGTTTTTGAATTTGAAAAGATCCATGCTCACTAAAACAAACGTTTAACAGCGCTTATTGAAGAAGTATGGTTAAATATATGAAGTATGACATTTAACAGCGTTTGCTTCAATAAGCGTTGTTAAAGATAACACATTTAACAGTGCTTTCTTCAATAAGCACTGTTAAAGATAACATCTTTAATAGCACTTATTGAAGAAGTATCGTTAAATATATGAAGTATCACTTTTAACAGTGTTTGCTTCAATAAGTGTTATTAAAGATAACACATTTAACATCGCTTTCTTCAATAAGCGATTTTAAATATAATATCTTTAATAATGCTTATTGAAGAAGTGTTGTTAAATATATGAAGTATGACTTTTAACAACGCTTGCTTCAATAAGCACGGTTAAAGATAACACATTCAATAACGTTTTCTTCGATAAACACTGTTAATTCTCTTTCGCCTTACATTTAACAGTGTTCAACACATAAACATTGTTGAATGTACGTTGTTAAATATCAATTATGGCATAGTATAATCTTAGAACTAGGTACTTTACATGAATTTTGGGTGGAATAGTCTTTAGAATTTTCAATTTTATAGAGGTTATATGCTATTAACATTGTAAAATGTTGTCTCTGCCCCATTTCAACCCTATAATAAATGATTCAACGATCACCTTTCTTGTTAGATCTTGTGTTACTAAAAATAGTCACCATAAAGGGAAGAAAATATAAACTGATGTAGAAGTAGTTTTTATAAGTTAAAAAATATTTGTTAAGCGGGAATGAGTGATACTCTAATGTCAATTCGATAATATTATGCGTCTGAATGTAATATAGGTACTATCCTCAATGCAAAGAAAAACGACAAGTAACTAAAAAGCTTGACTTGTGGAGGCTTCCAGAGGTTTTGGTCATTCATTTAAAGAGGTTCTCATACAGTAGGTCAATGAAGCACAAATTAGAGGCTTTTGTTAACTTTCCCATCCATGATTTCGACTTAACAATTTACATAGCCAAGAAAAATAGCCCACCGCGTTATATGAACTGTAGTCTGCACCCACAAATGCCCGCAAAAATTTAAGCAGGCGTGAGCATGCTCACATTGGCTTAACGGACAAAATTCAATGCTCTGCCCGTTTTAAAACGGGCTAGCGGGCGGCCCGCGGGCATTGTTGAATAATTAAAAATATTAAAAAATTCATACAATAAATGAAATTAAATTAAATAAAGTAGTTGAAGATAAAAAATTAACAAATTTTTTGATATTTTATATGAAGTTTAACAAATTACATTAGATTACAACTTGTGTAGGGAATAAAAATTACATTACATCATAACTTATTTAAAATTTTCTTATTTTTTCTTAAATTATATTTATGGGCCGCCCACATGCCCAACGGAGATGCCCACAAACTTAACAGGCAAAACGGGCAAATTGACAAAATATGTATGCCCTGCCTGCAAAAAAAATACGGGCTATACGTGCCATGTATAGTCACAAACCATTATGGTAGTATGGGTAGTGGGCATTACACTGCACATAATAAGATAAGAAATTTCTACCCTTTTAAGTTGATTCAATTTTTTTGGCGAAATTCTGAAACTAGACTGGTTTCCTGATGTGCAGCTTTTAGATGAGAACAAGTGGTACAATTTTGATGACAGTCACATATCATCCATAAATGGAGACGAAGTTAACATAGTCGTGATCTATGTTCTATTTTACCGGAGGGTGAAGACCGATGACGCCGCTGTTAGCAATGGGATTAGTCCCCCCATGTTTTGGTATCTGGTTATTCCTAGAAGAGTCCTAGAAAAAGTTAGGTGACCAATATCAGGTTTTGTTCTTTACTAGAACACAAAGGTACACAATGGTTGATCAGCTGTTGAGGAAGGAGAAGAGGATGGTCGTCAAAGTAGCAAGATGAGGTAGGAGAGCTGGAACCGCCGGTGGAGATATATGAAAAGGTTCTCCGACGATCAAGTCAGTGTATGAACTAAGTGAATGGGAATATGAGAATAATGAATATAGATAGTAGTGGAGTGAGTAATGTGAAAGAGTAAAGAGGTTAAGATACTTCCTATTGGTAGAGATCCCTATTTATAGAAGGGAGAGTTGACTTTGGGCTCTTGGTTGGTGGTGCGACGCGTGGCCGACCACAGGTATTGTCGGGGGTTGCTTTTCCCGTGTCAGGCGGTCTGCCAGGACCGTACACTGTGCCACTCTTGTCTTTTAGCTTGTGGTTGGTTTGATAGCCGTTCTGCAGCCTGTCTGCCGTGCTGGCAGGTGGATTGGTGAGGTACTGAAGGCAAGCTGGCTCTTGGGTCAACTCTGGTGGTCCCAACACGCGGGGCCCACCTCGGCGACCAGGTATGTGACTCTTCAGTTCGCCGGGTAGGAACAGTTGCCCCCAGTCTGCCAGGATGCTGGGCGAGCATGTTGGGAGACTCTACACGAGCTTCGCTTGATTTGGGTGCGGGATCCACCTCAGCGACCAAGTATGGGACTCTTTGGTTCGCCGGGTAGGAACAGTTGCCCCTAGTCTGCCAGGATGCTGGGCGAGCATGTTGGGAGACTCTACCTCTTTCAGGGCGGTTTGACCGTATGAGATTTGGCGACCTGAGATTGAAAGGGCGTTGATTAAGCTGGCCAGGGCGCCGGGCGAGGACTGTTAGAGACGCTCCCCGACCCGGTGATTGTCTAACTGGGCGTATTGATCTATCTTGAGCAGCTAGGTGCTTCTTGAGATTTTGTGACGTGTCTCCTTGGTTCCCCGCGCCACGTGGTAGGTATTAATGACCTTGGGTAATGTATCAGCTGGAGTGGGACGTTTCATCATTACCTACTGTGACCCTTAATGTCCGCCGAACTTTGTCGTGTCATGGGAGTGACCGCTGGTCATTTAACTACCAGCACGTGGCACGACCTTTGGTTTTCGCCGAATTTTCCTTGTTTTTCGGGTTTCCATTGGATTGCACTTGAGTGTTTTTCTATAGCCCTGATGAGGATATGGATGGGCCTGGTCATTTGGCCCATGGTCCAGGTTCCTCTATAAATAGAGGGTCTTGTGACTTTTTCTCTTTTACGTATTTTCAAAAACCCCTGAATTCTTTCCACGACTTCTTGCTTCCAGCCTGATCTTCTTCTGGATTCTTCCTTTCTTCAACTTCTTCAAAAACCCAGGTAACACTCGTTTCTCATGGTTTTCATTTGTGATTACGAGTCTGATTCCGACGTGGAGATCCTTCCTAGACCTTCACCGTGTTTCCAAAAATCGCCGCCTTTGTCTTACGCATTGGTGGAGGTTCTTGAACCGCTGAGCGTCGTCCCTCCTCCTCCCAGAGGTGGAGGGGTAGGGTTTCACTGGAGGGGCGCCGATGATTATTTGGCCTCACTGCGTGCCAAGTATGGGTTCAATTTGAGTCTGAGTCTAAGTCTGGGTCTGAGTTTGATGACTCTTGTGATGGCAGGTTCATGACGATGAGGACATATAAGGCAAAGGCTCCTCAACTATCCGTTCCGGCAGAGCTAGCCAGGGAGGACTCCCGCTATTGGTGGGTGGACAGAGAGGTGCTCAGGACTCCCATCACGTTCCCCTATGGGACTCCCTTCAGCATACCTATGGCCAAAGAGACTTTTCATGGTTTCGAGGCCCGCGCCCCTAGGTCAGGGGAGAGGGTCTGTTATGACTTCGCCAAGGAGAAAAAGACAAATACACCTTCTTTCTGTACGAGGCGTACGTCCGGCGCTTGGGGCTTCGTCTCCCCCTAGAGGAGTGGGATATGCAAATTCTGGTGCATCTGCAGATTGCACCGAGCCAACTGACCCCAAACTCGTGGGGGTTCATTCGGGCGTTCGAGATAATGTGCCAGGCGGCGGGCATCCCTTGCACTCTAAAGCTGTTCTTTTGGATGTTCCGGGTCGGCCACCGCACCAATTCCGACGAAGACAAGGAAGGGCGCCACGGGTGGACGAGCCTGCAATCTCGGCCAAAACGGGGGCTATTCACGCCATTCTCTTCAAATGAGAAAAAATGGAAGGGCGGGTACTTCAAGGTAAACGTCAGGCGGGCGTGGAATGACTGGTGTCTCAGCAAATCCGGCGAGCTGCGATTCCCCTTTGCCTGGAAGGGGGACATCCATCAACGCCCTTCCAAGGGCTTTTTATCCGGAAGAGGCGAAAGCTGCCCAACTTATAACTTACTGGATCGATGAGGGGGGAATTCTTCCTTGCTCGGCGATCTGTGACGGGGGCGGGGCTTTAGTGGACTTTGTTGGTGGGTGGACCGGATTTCGACTTCTTTTACTACTTTGTCTTTATGTATCTGTTTATCATGTTACTAACGTTTTTCTTCCTCTTTGTGCAGTCGAACTAAAAGCCAAGATGAGTGAGATGCTGAGGAAGAGCCTGCTTCTGAAAAGGACTGCCGCCCTCGTTAAGAAAGACGCTGCTGCTTCCAAGCGTCAGAGAACGTCATCCCCCATTCCCTGTCCTACTGAGGGGTCCCTTAGTCAGACAGATGTGCCGCCCTCTTCAGAGAGTGGGGGGCAGCCTGAGAATTTGATGGATCAAGAGCTAGTCCAAAGGGCTCCTGAGACGCCCCCTGCTGTGCCTACTGAAACGGTTCTTCCTGCTGATCCTACTGGAAACCCTCCACCCGCATCGACTGGGGAAGAAGCCAGTACATTGGCGCTCCCTTCTTCTGGGCAGGCAGCTGGAGAGGATGTTGGACGTTCCTCTGAGCCAAGCAGGAAGAAAGGTTCTAGGGGTAGTCAGGATCGTATTTCTGCTGTTAGTGTCCACAGGGTTATTGAGCAGGCGCTCCTCAATGCCCATGCCAAGGAGACCTTCGACAAGTTACCCCTGTCCATCCTGCTGCAGAACGTGAAGGGAAGTGCTGTCCTTATTGCTTCCATCCAGAAGTATTTAGAGACAGATGGGGTTCTGGAGTAACGCTTGGCGGATGACGCGATGGCGAAGCTCCGGACTGCTCATGAGGCGGAGAAGCAGAAGATGGTTGATCTTCATTCTGTCGAGAAGGCGGAGCTGGTCAGGTTGGGCGAGGTCGCCAAGGCCCAGGCGGCGGATGTATCCACTCGCGTGGGGTTCCTGGAAAGTGATAAGTTGAAACTCACCGCCCAGGT
>NW_017727329.1:0-4172 GCF_001865875.1 Lupinus angustifolius | reverse complement strand
CTCGGTCTGTGCCAAAGATGAAGCGCTTCGTCGGCGACAAGAGGAGGCCGTAGCTTGGAAAGCTCGTGCTGAGGCTGCCGAGCGAGAAAAGGCCGTACTTCTGGGGCAGGTGCGGGCGTTAGGGGAGGAGAAGGCGTCTTTGGAGACTCGAGTACGGGTATTGGAGGAAGGGCGAGCGGCCGCTGAGGCTGAAAAAGAGCAGCTGGAGAAAGCTGTGGGTGAAGCCGCTGTGGATGCTTGGGAGAGTGCCCAGTCCCAACTAGCTCTGGCTTTTCTAGACAAAGACTGGTCTTGGATGCAGTTGGGGGCCTATGTGGAAGATGGGCGCCTATTAGTGGGGGGTGACAACGGTGAGCCGGTCTTGATGTCTTTTCCTGGCCAGGGTGGGGGAACTTTGTAATTTTTGCTTTTAAGTACCTTGTAATTTTGCTCCCTTTTAATCACCTTGTAACTTGTTTCTTTTAATGAAAAATCTTTGCACTAATCTCCTTTATTAAATTCTATATGCAACTCTGTATAACCACTAGACGATGTGTTTGTGAACAATTTGAATGTGATGGATTTAGTTCTGAATTTGAACGCCTTCAGCCAGGCGAACGTAAGTGCAAAACGGTCCCTTGGTGATTGTAGAAAATCAGTAAGTGAAATGGCGCCGGGTATATGGGGGCGAAGACCAGCCCCTTGAATGAAAGGTAAGAAACCATTATGAGGTGGCACCGGGCAAGGGGGGCGAGGACCGGCCCCTTGGGTGAGAGTAAAAAACCATTGTGAGGTGGCACCAGGCAAGGGGGGTGAAGACCGGCCCCTTGGGTGATTGTAAAAAACCATTGAGTTTGCACCAGGCAAGGGGGGCGAAGTCCAGCCCCTTGGGTGAAAGTAAAAAACCGTTGTAAGGTGGCACCAGGCAAGGGGGGTGAAGACCAGCCCCTTGGGTGATTGTAAAAAACCATTGAGTTTGCACCAGGCAAGGGGGGCGAAGTCCAGCCCCTTGGGTGAAAGTAAAAAACCGTTGTGAGGTGGCACCAGGCAAGGGGGGTGAAGACCGGCCCCTTGGGTGATTGTAAAGAACCATTGAGTTTGCACCAGGCAAGGGGGGTGTAGTCCAGCCCCTTGGGTGAAAGTAAAAAACCGTTGTGAGGTGGCACCAGGCAAGGGGGGTGAAGATCGGCCCCTTGGGTGATTGTAAAAAACCATTAAGTTTGCACCAGGCAAGGGGGGCGAAGTCCAGCCCCTTCAGTGAAAGTAAAAAACCGTTGTGAGGTGGCACCAGGCAAGGAGGGTGAAGACCGGCCCCTTGGGTGATTGTAAAAAACCAAGGCTGGGAAATGATTCATCAAAACAATTGCAGAGTATAATATCTCAATCATATATAAGTGGAAAAGATTACAAAAGAACGACCAACCGCGCATGGGGTTGTCGGTTAGGCATAAAATATCCGGAGGTTGGCGGCGTTCCAAGTTCTGGGGATGTTTTTTCCTGCCAAATCTTGAAGCTTGTATGCTCCTTTGCCGATCTTGCTGATGACGCGGTAAGGTCATTCCCAATTAGGTCCTAGCTTGCCTTTCACCCGTCCTATGTCTGCTCTCCTTAATACTAGAGTTCCTTCGGGAAATTGGCGAGGAATGACTAAAGAGTTGAATTTTGCCGCAGTTTTCTTTTTGATGTTTTCTTCTCTGAGACGGACCTTTTCTCGGATTTCATCCACTCCATCGAGGTTGTTTCTGAGGAGGGATTGGTTATCGCCCTCGTTGAATTGAATTGTTCGCAAGGTAGGTTCTCCTATCTCGACAAGGATCATGGCCACTGCGCCGTATGTTAAGTTGAATGGTGACTCGCCGGTCGTAGAATGGGGAGTGGTTCGATATGCCCACAGTACATGATGGAGTTGATCTGGCCAATTTGCCTTTGACTCGTCTAGCCTTTTCTTTATCCCTTTCAAGATGACCTTGTTTGCTCCTTCGGCCTGCCCATTAGTCTGTGGATGCTCTACTGAAGTGAAATGTTGTTTGATGTGGAGGCCTGATAACAATTCTTGGAATCTTCGATCGGCAAACTGGGTGCCGTTATCCGTTACTATGGCGGACGGGATGCCGAAACGAGTGATTATGCTTCGCCAAGTGAACTTCTGGATATTTGCTGAGGTGATGGTAGCCAATGCTTCTGCTTCTATCCATTTGGTGAAGTAATCTATGGCGACTATCAAAAAATTTAGCTGCCCCGCTGCTTGAGGGAAAGGTCCCAGAATGTCCATACCCCACCTACAGAAAGGCCAAGGCGCTTGTGTTGTGGTTAATTATTCTGGTGGGGCTTTGTGGAAATCGGCGAAAAGTTGGCAACGAGTGCATTTTCGAGTGAGGTCTATTGCGTCCTTTTCCATTATGGGCCAGTAGTACCCAGCACGTAACACCTTCTTAGCAAGCGAGGCGGCGCCCAAATGATGCCCATAACTTCCCTCGTGAACTTCCCTGAGGATGTAATCCGCCCGATCCGGACCAAGGCATTTGAGCAAGGGGCGGTGAATCCTCGTCGATAAAGTATTCCCCGGACCAGGGTGTACCAAGAGGAACACCTGAGGAACCGTTGCTTTTCCTTCATGTCGGGACGTATGGTGCCATGGAGGATGTATCAGATGAAAGGGCCCATCCAGTTGTCTGGGATTTCCACTCGTTCCACCGTCATGACACTTGGGTGGTAGATTGTTCCTTGGACGACGGACCGATTGCTTCCGAGGCATTTGGTACTGGCGAGTTTGGACAAGATATTTGCTCGGGCGTTGTTTTCACGGGGCACATGTTGAATGGTCGCTTCATCGAAGTCGGCCATGAGCTCTTTCACTTTAAGCAAATATTTCCCGAGGAGGGCGTCCTTGGTTTGATATGCACCTATAATTTGAGACACATCTAATTGAGAATCGCTGCAAATTAATACCTTATGGGCGCCCACTTCTTTTACTAGATGTAGTCCGGCAATGCAAGCCTCGTACTCTGCCTGGTTGTTGGATGATGGAAATATGAAAGTGAGGGAATGATCAATGGTTACTCCTTGTCCATCTTCCAACAGAATTCCAGCCCCGCTGCCTCTCGGGTTAGAATATCCGTCGACGAAGATACTCCATACCTGCTCCGGATCGCCCTCTAGTGCGGCCAGTTCGACCACGAAGTCAGATAGGACCTGGCTCTTGATGGTCGTGCGAGGTTCGAAGCGGATGTCAAATTAAGAGAGCTCTATTGACCATGTGATCATCCGCCCATCAACTGGGCTCCTTGGCCTCCGGTTGTCTGTCCGGTGCCTATCCGCCTGAGGTCGTGGGGTAGAGCGCAGTTGTTGAAATTGTGGGGGGGACCGCCTTCTTGGAGGTTCTGGTCGACGATGTTGTGGTGATCGCCAATGTTGCTCCAGGCCTGCGATGAATCACTATAAATGACCAGCCTGTATGAGATCTTCGATGGTATCCCGGAGCTGGGTACAGTCATTGGTTAAGTGGCCGAACATACTATGATAGTCACATATTGGATCGGTCTTGCGGGCCTGGCTTGGTAAGGCGGGGGCGTCGGAGTTGGACGAGGTGAGTGGAGAGGACTTCTTGCAGAATTCGTGAACGGTTGGCGTTCAGGGGGTATAGGTGGAGTATTTGGCCTTTTTGGTTAGTGAGGGTAGGTCGTGTGGTCTTGGCCGTTTGGTTTCCCGTGATGGGTGATGTGTTTGGGGCTTGGTATGGGTGTGTATATGGTGGGTTTCTTCTAGATTGATGAATTGTTGGGCCTTGGAACGGAGGTCCTCCATGGTAAGGTTGGTGTATTTGACCAATTCTGTGTGGAAAAGACCTTCCTAAAGTCCCATAACGAGGACATGCACTGCTACTTCGGGGCTTAGGGTACGCACCTTCATGGCCTTGGTATTAAACCGATCTAGATATGCCCGGATGGACTCATTGGATCCCTAGCGAATGCCAGACAGTGTGTATGATGACCTTGGTTGCTCCTTGCTTGTCGTGAACCTTGTGTTGAAGGCCAAAGCGAGAGTTCCCCAAGTGTTGATGCTGTTTGGAGCCAGGCGGGTGAACCATTGGAGGGCCGCCTTTTTAAGAGTCAGGGGGAAAGCCCTGCACATGATGGGGTTGGTCTCCCCATGGAATAACATAGAAGCCTCGAAGGCGTCAAGGTGATCTTGTG
>NW_017727328.1:0-4735 GCF_001865875.1 Lupinus angustifolius | reverse complement strand
AGTGGTATGGTGGCTTCGGCTGGCTTGATGGGATGGTTGTCTTGGTGGGGGAAGAGTACTTGGGGCAGGGTCGACTTGGCTGGTAGATAGAGCTCGGTTTCTGGTGGTTACCATGGTGTGAGTTGGAAGCACAAACGGCACCAATGTTCTTTACTAGAACACAAAGGTACGGACAATGATTGATTACTTGCTGAGGAAGGAGAAGAGGATGGTCGTCAAAGTAGCGAGATGAGGTAGGAGAGCTGGACCCGTCGGTGGAGGTACCTGAAAAGGTTCTCCGACGATAAAGTCAGTGTATGAACTAAGTGAATGGGAATATGAGAATAATGAATATAGATAGTAGTGGAGTGAGTAATGTTAAAGAGTAAAGAGGTTAAGATACTTCCTGTTGGTAGAGATCCCTATTTATAGAAGGGAGAGTTGACTTTGGGCTCTTGGCAGGTGGTGCGACACGTGGCCGACCATGTATTAATTAGGGTTAGGGTTTAAAAATTAACAGTAATTTGATGAAGGTTTAGAGAATAGAAAAGGACAAATAGAAAAATAACATTTATAATAATTTATACTAATATATTATAAAACCTAATTATTATTAATGACGTCTATGATGTGATAATGTGCGATACGGAGGTGACTTTCTCCTGCATGGTGGAAGAACTCTTAATTGTTTTTAAGCTCGTGGATGGATTTCTCTAGTTCTTTGCCTACCACCTCTTATAAGTTGTTGCTCCTCTTCCTCATTATCACAATCTTAAATATCATAAACATTGCTTTGTTCTGGTTGCGATGACATAGTAGGATGGTAAAAAATTTCCCACCTATATGTTGACATTGGTGTACTTGAACTTGTAGAAAACATATATGGTAGTTATCCTTGAAATTCAGAACTTTGTCCTATATTGAAGAATTATAGTTAGTTAGAAATGTTGTGAAAGTTCTATATCATTGTTCTTAGTATAGATGAGGTAATGAAGTTCCCGGTTAAAAATGACCAATCTACTAGTAGTATTGGTTTGCATATCCTATCAATAATAAAACTACAAGCGTCTTCTATATCATCTACAAAGTGACGAGATGCTCATATCTCACAATTTTATGGAAACTCATTGTATGATCCCTTATAGTCACCCTAAATTCGGGTGATTTCTATTTTCTTTGTAGTCTAAGCCTATCTATACATTACCATATAGCCGAAACAACTTATCACTTCCTTGACAAGTACCTTAATTGGTATATCGAGATCTTCGATGTTAAATTAATAATACAATTCAAAATAATTGGTGATATTAGTTTGTTGTGATCTTGGGAAACAATAGTGGATATATAAGTATGTTTTCTATTAATTTTCTTAATCTCCCAAATACTTTACATTAACATAAATTTGTCATTAACATCTTGCACCAAAATGTTCACTACAACCAACATATCTACCTTTCTATATTTCTATGACAATATAGTCAAATGAATTGTTAAAATGAAATTGATTAATTGTGTTTATTGTTCCTTACTTATACTCAAATTGCATGCCAACAAAAAAAATCATTATCATTCATTAAACTGGTTGTTCTAGGTCGACAGTCACGACCAAGATCAAAATTAGTATCACGAAAAATGACGACGAAGTAGCATATGTTATGCTACCGGGTTCACTACTAAAAATCTCGATCTCCTCCTCATCATCAATACCATATAGCTTAATATCTTCCCCATCACTGAAATTGCTAATAGTATCTCTTATAATAGTCATCAACATCAAAAAAATAATTATTAATATCTAATATTATACTAATAATAATAGCAGTAACTAAAAACAATATAGTTACCTTAATAAAACACTTTACAATTTCAATGGGATATATATATGAGGAGAGATTCGTTTACACCCAAATTAAGTTACACTAGTTACACTCAACCTCACAAATCCAACGGAATATATGGGTGAAACTTAAAAGTCATATAAGATTCATCTTTTTCTCTCTCATCACCTCTTTCACTCACCCCTTTAGTCCGTTTGATTTAAAAAATGAATTGATGAGATTGAGTGTAACTAATATAACTTAATTTAGATGTAAATGGATCTCTCATATATATATATATATATATAGAATCGTGTACAACAATGACAAGTTCATTGTATATAAAAAAAGATGAAGTCATATATTGCATGCATAAGATGTGGATGAGAGAGAATGTATGAACTCGTACATTGCATGAACGAGAGAGAAAAAATGAAGAACTCATGCATGACAAGCACGAATCATTCTCATAAAAAAAGAAGTCGTGCATGAGAGGCACAACTCTTGAAAAAAAAATAGAAAATGAACTCGTGCATGACAGACACAAATTATATAAAATATGCACCTCTTTCGTAAATTTTAGAAAAGTTACACTAAAGTGTATAATCGGTCAACTTACACCAATGAAGTAAATTTTCCTAATGAAGTATTGATTATTGTACTCTTTACAAAATTGCTTGAGTTCCTTATGATTCAGTTTCTCTACATCTCACAATATTTTCTTAGGCCATCATATAATGCATTATGTTTATACACAGTTACACACATATTTGCAAGTGATTTTTTTGGCAGTATCAAATATTCTTAAATAAGTTTATCATATTCTCCCCAATTTCATTTTCCTGATAGTTATTCTGATTCTTTCCTTCCATTTTTCGTGGAATGCCTCCTATGACTCTCCCATAAAAGGAAAAATTTTAACCATACACATAAAGATAATGTGTCTCATATGGTTACAAATTAAGAAAATACCAATTATTGATGTCAAAATCAGGCAAATTCGCTACATTTGATCTCTAACAGTCGCTACCTTTTTAATGAAATGCAGAAACAGTACTTGCACAACCATTCCCACTATATACAATACGAACTTAGATTATATATTCAGTATGTTTTTGAAATGGATCTACGTCAAATCTAACTAAATTGAAAATATACAATAATAAATGCTAAAGAAAAAAAGACACTCTGTAAGAATTGAACAAGGATCCTCTCTATTTAATGGAGAGACAGGTAATTGATTTTATGTGTGTTTTCAATAAAAAAGTGTTATTTTATTGTGTATAAAATAATAGAAATATCTTACTATGTCATTGTTTCCTTTGTTTTTGTAATACTCGTCTCTCCATTAATTGAGAGAGTCCTTACTTATAACAATTGTATATGTTGTATAAGAATTGGAAGTAAAATGATTTTTCTAAGCTCCACAGTCAACATGCACCTTGAATTACACAACAACCGCAAGGCAAAATATGTATTACTAATTCAACCTTGAATATTATATAAATTCAACATTTTCCATCCCTCTTTTTTTTTTTTTGGTGCTATCAATAATATCCCTTTAGTTTAAGGGTAAGTAACTAATTGATTTCGGGATGCATGATTGTTCATCCCAATAAGTGTCGCTCTCATGAATCGGTCTCGTGACTTATTAGTCTTTCTGGGGATCTAGCACGACTTTACAACACTAGATCAACACTTTATTAGTTCCTCCCCTAGTCTATGCCATGAGAACCCCAATTCGTTTTCTTTCTACTGTATTGTATGAAACAAATAATAAAGTGAAGTAAGTTTGTCTTAAAATTGAAACGGAATGCTGAGAACATTTAGCAAGTTAAAGACAATATTGTTTATCAAATCAAGCTTTCATCCAACTTTACTTGACAAAAACATACTTATTTTAAAATAACTTTAGTACTTTACTGATCCTCTATATAAGTTATCCACCAGAAGTAGAAGCACTGGTTGTATCTCTCGCCCTTGCCCTAACCTTCACGGACAATCCTCCCTTCATTTTTAAGGTCAAAGACAATAGATTTTCAGGACACTTATCCTTATCCACTACATCAATATCAAATATCTTCATAAGAGAAGCTACAATAGACTTCATCTGAATATACGCCATATCTCTCCCAAGATACATTCTAGGACCAGCATGAAAAATCGGAAACTTGAACGAACTCTCTTTACAATACTCACCATTTTCCAGCCACCTTTTGGGTTTAAATTCAGAGCAATCTTTTCCCCACACACTCTCCATTCTCCCCATTGCAATCTTTTCCCCAAAATATCTGAATTCGCATAGCTAGTATATATATATTTTGATTTCATGGTATATGAAACTAAATGACAATTGCTTTAGTGGTTGTACCTATTGGCTATGAATTGGAGGTCGTGAGTTTGATCCTGCTTGGATGGTTTTGTCCATGTTTTATTCATTATTAACGTGAATAAAAATGAATAAATGAACTGCAAGGATTCGACCCAAGGATCTATCACTTGCAAACATCGTGCCTTACCACTAAGCTACAACACACATTCTGATAATAACTGAACCGTGTTAGTATATAGCTATTCGTGAATTAGTGCAGAAGTCCAAAGGTGTTTCTTTTCACCAAATGACCTTTATTTCTCTATAAATAGACACACTTGAAAGGCATAAAAAAAATATTTGAATTTTGATCTTTGAGAAATCATCCTCTATTTCTCTAATGTTTGAGAGAAATGTAGGAAACATAAATTTTGTAAACTACTATTTGTAAGTATCATAGTGCAACTAAGAGGGGCGGGGGTGAATTAGTTGTCTTAAAATAATGGCCGCTTTTTCTGCAAAATCAAAGTTAAAGTGCAGCGGAACAATATGCAGAAAAAATAATAGGAAATAAAATGAAAGAGATAAGGAGAAGAGAGTACACAAGGAGTTTTATACTGGTTCACCT
>NW_017727327.1:0-2553 GCF_001865875.1 Lupinus angustifolius | reverse complement strand
TTCCAAGTGAATCTATTCCCCTTCCTTTTCACATCCCGTGAAAGAAAGAATTCTTTACAAGAATGAAGAATATTCAACTATGGCAGATTGCCTTTACAAGTATGAAACTTATGTAACTTGCAATCCAAACTCTGAATATATATAGAAGTATATAATGCTCTTTGTAAAAGTCTTTGAAACACTTGAAGCAACTTTTCAAAATTAACTTGAAAGTTTAAGAAGAATTTGCAAACAGTTCAAAGATAAATTCTAAGAAAAAGTGTGAGAGCTTTTTGAGAGTTGATAGAAAATGGTATGAAAGTTGTGTGTGTTCTCTTGTTGTTTTGTGTGAGAGTTTAGAGCCTTTATATAGAGTTTACAAACACTCTTTGAAGGTTTCTGAAAGTGTATGAGTTGTTTGGAGTGAAGAGATTTTGTTTGGAGTGAATTGTTGTTTGTGTGAGAGTTTAGAGCCTTTATATAGAGTTTACAAACACCCTTTGAAGGTTTCTGAAAGTGTATGAGTTGTTTGGAGTGAAGTGATTTCGTTTGGAGTGAACACCTTTCACTTTGAAATCTGAAAAATACTTCCAACAGCTCTTAGTAATGGGTTACTCATTTGAGTAATGGGTTACTCAAACTTTCTGTCCATTTGAAATTTGAATTTTACATTGAGTAATCGGTTACTCACTTTGAGTAATCGGTTTACTCAAACTTTCTGTCCAACAGATGCTTAAAAATTATTTTGAGTAATCGGTTACTCACTTTGAGTAATCGGTTACTCAGCTTTCAAAAATCAGTTTTTCAGTTGGATAACTCTTTTCTCACACATGTAACCTGTTACTCAATGAAGTAACCTGTTACACACTATTTTTGAAAAATGTTTTAAGTCTTTTAAAAGTGTCTCACATTTTCTAAAAAATAGTTTGAGCAATTATACTTGTATATACTTAAGAGTTTAGGATAGAAGTACTTACAAAGACTTAATCTAATGTCTTGAAGCTTTATCTTCATTTGTCTTCATAAGTCATCTTCCTTTTGTTCTTTTTGGTGATGTTGGTGTCTTCATCAAAATCGTGCCAAGGTCAGGAGCAAGATCTTCTTCACAATCTCCCCCTTTTTGATGATGACAAACCAATATCTTCTTGACAATGTAGCTTTCTGAATTTTATGAGAGTAGCATACTTGATGATATATCTTGAGTTGTCTTGAGTATGCTCCCCCTATCTTGTATGCTCCCCCTTTCATTTGGAGTGAAGTGTCTGGAATAAAATTTAACAGAAAATACATTTTCTCAATTCTCCCAACTTTTATCCCCCTTTTGACTTCATCAAAAGTAGAAAAGCCAAGAGTCCAGCACAATATATATATAGCATACATGATATAAAGCACAATTGATATAGCAATAATAACAGTGCATATCATAATATCATAATATCAGAACATAAAAACAGGTATTGTTCAAACATAAGAACATAGCATAATATAGTAGTAGATGTTCAAACATAAGACATAATAGAAAATGTTCAGAAATATGCTGAAAATACAAACAGAATAACACAATCCTAGACACACTCTAAGACTCAGGCTCAGAATTGTCTTCATCAACTTCCATTCTGCTCAGCTTAGAGGAGAGACAATGAAGTTCATATTGGATTTGCTGATTCTGAGTATCGAGAGCATCCATCCGGTTAGTGATGTAGCCTCGAAGAGAATGCAATTCGTCCATAATCATCTAGTTTGAAGGCATAACGGCAGATGAGGAAGATTGATCATGAAACTCATAAGGTTGTGGTGTGCGAGGGCTAGGTTCTGTTTGGTCAGCAGAGGCAGGTTCTTTATCGGTTGAGTGCTTGTAGGTGCGACCACTTCTATTGCGAGGATCAGCAGAAAAACCCGTTTTGTGGACAACTTCCACATCAATCTTGCTTTCGCGAAGATTTAGAGGTACCTTAGTTTCACCATTTGTAGACACACCGAAATGTTGTAAAAAATTTGTTATGAGGATTGCATAAGGCAAAGGACTTTGAGTTCCTCGAACATTCCACATTTGCCTCATTATCATCTCAGACCAATTTATCTTGATGTTCATTTTCATGTCATTCATCAATTGGAGTTCTACGTCACTTATTTGCGAATGGTTTGAAAATTTTGGTAAAATAACATAGCTGACAAGATAATGCAACAAACGATCTTCGAGTTTGAGATGTCCAGCAGAAAGGATATCTCAGTTTTTAACAGTTTTCCCAAAGCTTTGCTGCTTACGCATTTCTATTTCTTCCTTAGAAATTCTACACATAGAGTAGTAGAATTCCTTACGATCATAGTTATCCCAATCACATTGAAGACCAAAACCAACAATGTTACCCTTATAAGGTATGTTACAGCACAATGAACTAAAAGTTTTTAAATCTATCACAATCTCCTTTCCTTTTACATAGGAAGTGAGACGGTTTTTCCGAAAGTTCAAGTTGCAGTAGAAAACTCGAATGAGTTCAGGATAAATGTCGTTTTTTTCACAGCAAAAGTCAAAAAGGTTTTGTTGCCGCAAAAGAAAAGGAAATAGAAAATCAT
>NW_017727326.1:0-5872 GCF_001865875.1 Lupinus angustifolius | reverse complement strand
CTTTGCGTTGATCATCATTAGCAAGAAGCTTTGCTAAATCAAGCGGGTTAGACTCCAAAGATGTTCCTTGACTCCTTTGTGAAGCATTTATTTTCTATTTCTTGGAAGAGGAAGCCATGGATGTGAGTTTTGAAGTTTTAGGTTTTTGGGTTTTGGGATTTTGGGGTTTTTTTATTCGGGCCACTATTCACGAAAATAATGGTGTATAAGTGTTTAGAATGAACAATGTGATATGAATGGACACAAAAATCACCCAAAAGGTTAAGAAATGAAGCTTCTAGAGGGAAAAGGGTTTACCACGAGTTAGAGAGTAGAGGGAAGAAGATGAAGTTCTGAAAAATGCAATTTTCCCTTAAATACCTGCTTAGAGTAATCGGTTACTCACTTCTGAGTAATCGGTTACTCTAACTTAAAATTTTAAAAATTGACAAACAGTAGGTTTGAGTAACCGGTTAATCAAAGTAGGTAATCGATTACTGACTCTAGAAAAACCAATTTTTATGCAATTTTAGAGCTATGAAAAAGATTTTAACCCAAAAATAGAAGCATATAAACATAAATGCACATAATTAAGTTCAAGTAGGCATGAGATAACATGGTGAAGCATACACATAATCATATAAAAAACATTTTTAGGACAAGTAAGCTTCATCAAGAATGCCTAGTTCAAGTCTAATTTTATAAAAAAGTTCTTTTGTCAAAGGTTTAGTGAAAATGTCTGCTAGTTGATTATGAGTATCAACAAATTCGACAGATACATCTTTCTTTTGAACATGGTCCCTTAGAAAGTGATGTCTTATATCTATATGTTTGGTTCTAGAATGCATAATCGGATTCTTTGTGAGATTAATAGCACTAGTATTATCACATTTCAGCGGAGTGCAGCTTAAATGAGTGCTGTTAAAAGTGACATATCAACAACGGTTATTACAATTAGTGCTGTTAAAAGTCACACATTTAACAGCGCTTGCTTTAATAAGTGTTGTTAAAAGTTATACATTCAAACAAAACTTATTTTAGTTATTACATAATATGTATTTATAAAATTATTTAATTTTATTTTGAAAGATACAATTAGAGTAATATTACACAAAAATAATTCAAATTGTTAATGGAAACTCATATCTAATTTTTCATATATAACACAACTTGGTCGAAAAAATTAATTAGTTATTACATAAAAAATGTACTAAATCACCAACCAATATTATTACAATAGAATATTAAGGTGGATAATTTGGCACAATAGAAACTCATATTTGGTAAGTAAATTATGTTATTTGCTATTTCATTCTTAAAAGTTGAACATAATATGACAACTAAATAATTTTAAAGAATTTTGATATTCAACAACTCTCTTTTAAGCAAGTCCTGTTAATTTGAATTTATTCAACAACATTTGCTTAAATGAGTTCTCTTAAAGGTGATATATCAACAACAGTGCTCATTACAATGAGCGGCGTTAAAAGACATACATTCAAACAACACAATTGTTTCAGTGAACGCTCGAATCTTTGCAGATTTAAAAATAAAACTCACACACAATAATACACATATCATTCAGTATTCTATTTCTCTTATTCTTCTTATTCCCTTAGTTTCTTTCTTCAAGCAAGTTATTAGCTTTTGGTTTCTCTCTTCGAGCATAAGGTGAATCGTTATCTTATTTTACCTGATTTATTTTTCTTTGATTCATTCTTGTTACTTACATTTACATTTACATTTAGGTTAACGACTTATTTTATAATATAGGTAATGTCAAGGTTGAATCTAGATGGAGTTGTTGGTGATTTACTAAACTTGAAGTCTCTATATGTATTTCTTGTATTTGGCTATTATTTTTTCATCCATATTTTCTATGTAAACTTTGATTTGATTCTTATTATATTGAATCTGAATTATGTCTTTTTGACCTCTTGTTTCTTCAGTTAAGGGTGAGAAAAACTTCATGGATTTGTCCTCTACATCTTTATCACCTTCGTCCCTTTCGTTGCTGAATATAATCTTCTGGGTTAATGGATTTGAACTAAGGGAGACAAGTTCATGCAATGTCTTATGAATTGGGTTTTAAAAATGATGTTTTTAATGTCAAATATCTTGTAAATGTAGTGGAATTGGACATGCTTATTATGTATTTGATATAATGTCTGTGAGAAATTTTGTCTTATTTCAAAAATAGACATTTAACAGAGCTCACTTCAGTAAACGAAATTAAATGTTTACTTTTTACAGCGCTTCAAGTGCGCTGTTGAATATAATATACTACTGCACTCACATAGAGAGCACCTAAAAACTGTTGTTGGATGAAAATTTTAAATACCATTATTTGCTATTCTTACGTAGTGAAATATTTGATTGATAACTATTTGTAAATTATATGACCTAATTATCTTAGTTGGTTTATGTGTCAATGTTATCAAAATTATATTACACGTATTTTCATACGATGTTGTTATCATTTAATTAACTTGTAAGTTCTATAAATAAGAGATTATGTATGTTAGAATGATTAGTTAGTTAGTTTCCATATTTGGCAAGTATTCAAATGGCAGTTTTATTAGTTAAGTGCTGAGTTACTATAAATAATTTTGTAACATATTGATTCAATACATAGTGTGAAATTCATTGATAAACTCTTCTTCTTATCTTCAACTACCATACACTTAATTCTAATTCACTTTCTTCTTCTACAACCTTCTTCAATTTCCAATTCTTCTTCTCCTTCACAGTGTAGAGGCACTGGTTTACTCCAACAAACTGGTATCAAGAGCATTAGGTAGATCACTCACTCATCATTCTCTCCACTCTTCTTCTTCCGCGCCTTCATCTCAATGGGCCACACAAGCACAAGCTTTCCAGCAAGCCTACCAGTTCATGATGGAAAGAATTGGAACAGATGGAACATTCAAATGAGAGCAATCATGGGATTTCAAGAAATTGTAGAGATTATTGAGCTCGGTTATCCCCAAATTGAAGTAGAATCATCAGAACAAGAACGAGTGACATACAAGGAGAACAAGAGGAAAGATTGCAAGGCCATGTGTCTTCTACATCAGTGTGTTGATGAAGCACACTTTGAGAAAATTACCTCAGCACAAACATCATAAGAAGCATGGCAAGTACTGGAAAAATGCAAAAAGGGAGCAGAGCAACTAAAGAAAGTTAGACTCCAAACTATGAGAAGACAGTATGAATTGATGCATATGGAATTGTATGAGAAAATTACCCAATTCTTTAACAGGATAATCTGCCTCGCAAATCAGATCAAAGCATGTGGTGAAAACATAGCTGGTCAAGCTATTATAGAAAAAATCCTAAGAACTCTTACCCCCAACTTTGATCACATAGTTGTTGCTATTGAAGAATCAAAGAGACTTGAAGATCTGAAGTTGGAAGATCTTCAGGGGTCCCTCGAGGCTCATGAGCAAAGACTCATTGAGAGGTCAATTTAGAAAGTTAGCCAAGCACTGCAAGCTCATACCTTCAAGAAGGGGAGATACCTTGGCAAAAATAATGAAAGAAACCAAGGAAGGGGGAGAGACTACAGGGGTAAAGAACCTTGACAACTCAGGAACTCAATATCAAGAAAGAACTTATCTTGAGCAAGCATCATGTTACTCAAAGAAAGGAGGTGGTAGCAATTGGAGAGGAGGAAAGAAGAAAATTGATAGAAGGAGAGTAAAATGTTTCAATTGCAGTAAGATTGGCCATTTCTCTTCTGAGTGCCAATCTCAACCAAGACACTCAGATACTCACAATAGGCAGCACCATGATGAAGCTCATATGGTGAAGGAAGACAATGAGTATGTTGATGATGATTCACCAATTCTACTAATGATGACTACAAGCCAAGGCAACAACAGTGAAGAAATTTGGTATGTAGATTCTGGATGTTCCAACCACATGACAGGACATAGAGAGTGGCTTGTCAACTTTGATTCTAGCAATAAGAGTAGAGTGAGGTTTTCTGACAATAGAACTATCCAAGTAGAAGGAATTGGTGATGTTGTGATCAAAAGAAAAGATGGTAAGAATGCCTTGATTTCTGAAGTACTCTTCGTACCAAATATGAGTCACAACCTTGGTCAGCTATTGGAAAAGGGATTCTCTGTGAGTATGCAAGATGGTGAGCTTGAGATCTTTGACTCTACCAGAAATAAGATCATCAAAGCTCCCCTAACTCAAAACAGAACATTTCAGGTAAACCTAAATGCTATTGAATCCCAATGCCTTAATACTAAGACTCTGAGTGAAGATGTATGGCTATGGCACATGAGATTAGGCCATATGAATTTCAAAGACCTTAGCCTCATGAAAGCAAAGGACATGGTCCATGGCTTGCCCTCAATTCAGATACCTAATAGAATATGTGACAATTGCCAAATCCGCAAGCAACCAAGGTCATCAGTTGGCAAATTCACTGCCTCAAGAGCTAATAATCTCTTGCATATTGTCTACTCTGATGTACGTGGTCCTTTTGAGACTACCTCACTTGATGGAAATAGATACTTTGTCATATTTGTTGATGACTTTAGCATAAAAATATGGATGTACCTCATCAATCTCAAAAGTGAGGTATTCAACATCTTCAAAACCTTCAAGTGCATAGCTGAAAAGCAATAAGAAAGATCAATTAAAGTGTTGAGAACTGATGGAGGGGGTGAATTCACATCCAAGGAATTTGAGGTGTTTTGCACTGAGAATGGAATTTTGCATGAGGTGACTGCACCTTATACTCCTCAACACAATGGAGTGGTTGAGAGGAGGAATAAAACCATCCTCAATATGGTTAGAAGTATGTTGAAGTCTAAGAACCTCATACATGGCCTATGGGGTGAAGCTGCAACAACAACAGCAAATGTTCTCAATCACTGCCCAACCAAGAAACTTGAGTTCAAGGTGCCTGAGGAAGTTTGGTCTGGAAGGAAGCCCTTTGTTACTCATTTCAGAATCTTTGGATCAACTTGTTATAGACATATCCCTGACCAGAAAAGAGGGAAATTGGATGACAAGAGTGAGCTATTAATCTTTGTAGGTTATCACCCAACAGGCTCCTATAAGCTGTTCAATCCTAAAACTAATCAAGTTCTATTCAGCAGGGATGTGCACTTCAATGAGGCAAGCACTTGGTGTGAAGAAGATCTTTGCTCCTGACCTTGGCACGATTTTGATGAAGACACCAACATCACCAAAAAGAAGAAAAGGAAGAATACTTATGAAGACAAAGAAGAATAAAGCTTCAAGAAGATTAGATTAAGTCTCTATAGGTACTTCTATCCTAAAACTCTTACTTATGCAAAGTAGTAATGCTCAAACCATTTTTAAAGAATAATGAAACACTTTGAAAATACTTAAAACAATTTTTGAAAAGATGTGTAACAGGTTACTTAATTCAAGTAACAAGTTACATGTGAGAGAAAAAGAGTTATCCAACTTCAGAGTAATCCATTACTGCATTTGAGTAACAGATTACCAGTTTTACAAAATTTGAGTAACCGATTACCCAAATGGTGTAATCGATTACTCAAATTAGAATTTAAAAATTAAGTGGAAAGTATGTTTGGGTAATCACTTACCCAATGTTAGTAATCGTTTACTGAGGACTGTTTAATGAGATTTCAGATTTCAAAACGAAATGGTTTAACTCCAAACAAAATCTCTTCACTCCAAACAACTCCTACACTTTCATAAAGGCACCTTGGATGTTTGGAAAGCCTATATAAAGACTCTAAACTCTCACAACATTAACACACAACTTTCATACAACTCTCATAAAGTCTCTCACTGTTTTTCTCCACTTTTGCATTGAGCTCTTAAACTTTCAATAGAGAATTTATTCTGAGTAATTGCTTCAAAAAGTTTTCACAATTAT
>NW_017727325.1:0-350 GCF_001865875.1 Lupinus angustifolius | reverse complement strand
CATTGTTGTAATTCTTCATTCATTGCAAACAATCTTTCTTTCACCATGGTGTGAATAGAAAGGGGATAGAGTGACTTAGAAAATAATATTAGTGAGTGTGTAAGTTACAAAGAGATCTCGGGGTGAGATATTGTAATTACAACTCTTAATATTTTAGTGGAAAATTTCTTGTGCTGTAAGAGTACTAGACGTAGCCTTTGGTGGATAAGAAGGTGAACCAGTATAAAATCCATGTGTACTCTCTTCTCCCTTTCCTCTTTACTTTATACTTGTTTATTTTTCTGCAATATCCGCTGCACATTAACTCTTACATTTTGCAGAAAAAGTTGCTATAATTTTAAGTAAACTAA
>NW_017727324.1:0-2250 GCF_001865875.1 Lupinus angustifolius | reverse complement strand
TAACAGAGCTATATTTGAGTAAGATACTCTCAAAATCCTATTCTACATTAAGATGGCCTCAAGATCATTCCTAGGAGAAGGGTCCAACATTAACCGCCGTCCAAGCTTTGTTGGAGAATACTATGACTTCTGGAAAATAAGAATGAGGATCTTTATTGAGTCCCAAGACTTAGATATATGGAACGCAATTGAAGAAGGACCATACATATCCTTCACTGTCATTAACAGTATAAGGGAAACAAAGCCAAAATCATCATGGAACGATGAAGACAAAAAGAAGGTACAATATGATTTAAAAGCAAAGAACATTCTCACCTCCGCTCTTGGTATTGATGAATTCTTTAGAGTATCAAATTGTAAATCTGCAAAAAAAAATGTGGGATACTCTAGAGACCACACACGAAGGAACAGAGGAAGTAAAAAGATCAAGACTCAACACTCTTTCTCAGGAATACGAAATGTTTCGCATGAAGCCTGGAGAAAAGATTCTTGATCAACAAAAGAGATTTACTCATCTTACCAATCACCTTCTTGCACTTGGCAAAGTTCTATCAAATAGTAACTTGAACTTAAAAGTTCTTAGATCACTCACCAGAATATGGCAACCAAAGGTAACTGCAATATCTGAAAAGAAAAGTTTATCCAAAATGTCTTCGGCTGCTTTGTTTGGTAAATTGCAGGAACACGAACTAGAACTTAGCCAACTTGACCAACACGAGGAGCAAGAAAAGAAGAAGAAAAATATTTCTCTAAAAGCAAAAGTTGATAGATATGACTCATCTGGAGATGAATCAGAAAAGGATGACACGTAAAATATAAGTCTCTTCGTAAAGAGATTCAGCAAGTTCCTAAAAAGGAACAAAGGTGCAAAAGCATGACAAACAAGGAAATTCAGCAAAAGCAATGATGCCTCCGCCTCAAGTCAAAATTTTACATGTTTTGAATGTGGCAAAATCGGTCACATGAAGATGGATTGTCCAAACTTAAAGAAGGGTTCCTTCAAGGGAAAGAATGATGTAAAGACTGGACGAAGAACAGACATTGCTTGGGAAGACAATGATACAAGTTCTGCATCCGAAACAGAAAAAGAAGAGCAAGCACATCTATCACTTATGGCATTTCATTATTCTGATGATGAAGAGGTAAACGACTCTAATATGTTTTCATCTTTCGAACTTCAAACTACATTTAATGATTTACATGATGACTATATTAAGCTGTCAAAAATGTTTCAAAAATTAAAATCTAAATTAGATGCATTTAGAAACAAACCTTCTTCACCCTCTTGTCAAAACTGCGTAACTCTTGAAAAGAAAGTATTAACATTAAGTCTCGAACTTAATAAACTAAACAAAAGCGGTAAAAGCTTAGAGAAGATTATCAACAATCAAAGACACTCAACAGACCGAAGAGGTCTTGGCTATTCAAAAAGCCATGGTTTCAAGAAACCAAGTGTCCAAAAGAAAATAAACTTTCAAAAGGAAAGTTTCCAAACATATGAAAAATCTAAAACACACTTTCATCAACCCATATGTATATACTGTAAAATTTATGGGCATACACCAAACACATGCATGATTAGAAAATATGGTGTACCCCTAGGAAAATTCAAATAGGTCGAGAAAGGTACTAACCATCTAGGATCCAAAGAATATTGGATACCTAATAGAACTTAATTTATTTTGTAGGAAAACATGAGAGTCGCCTGAAATTTATGGTACCTGGATAGCGGCTGCTCAAAACACATGACAGGCGATAAAAATAAATTCTCTATCCTTACTCCAAGGGAAAAAGGATATGTCACATATGGTGACAACAACAAGGGAAGAATTCTTGGAGTTGGTAGAATTGGAAAGCCACCATCAACAACTATAGAAGGTGTACTATATGTTGAAGGACTTAAACATAACCTTCTAAGCATAAGTCAATTATGCGACAAAGGATTTCATGTGGTGTTCTACCCAGATAAATGCATCATTGAAATTAAGGATAATTCTAAACTTATCAGTAAGAAATATTTATATGATTGACATGAATTATGCTTTACCTATAACATGTTTAGTAGCAAATGATAATCATGATGTGTGGCTTTGGCATAGAAGAATAGCTCACATCCACATGGAACATTTAAATAAACTTATTAAGAAAGATTTAGTTGTTGGTTTACCCAAAATGAAGTTTGTTAAAGACAAACTATGCAGTGCTTGTCAAATGGGTAAACAAACAAAAACTTCTTTCAAACAAAAGCAC
>NW_017727323.1:0-326 GCF_001865875.1 Lupinus angustifolius | reverse complement strand
GTGATCATGGGGGAGAATTTCAAATCTCCTCCTTTGAGGAACTCTGTGGTGATCTAGGGATCAACCATAATTTTTCTGCTCCTAGAACACCTCAACAAAATGGTGTTGTAGAAAGAAAGAATTGGTCCTTATAAGAACTGGCTCGAACAATGTTAAATGAAACTAACCTCCCAAAATACTTTTGGGCTGTTGCAGTTAGCACTGCTTGTTATGTTTCGAATCGAGTTCTTATAAGACCTATTCTTAAGAAAACCCCCTATGAACTCTTTAAAGGTAGAAAAGCTAACATTTCTCATCTACACGTTTTTGGTTGTAAATGTTTTGTT
>NW_017727322.1:0-427 GCF_001865875.1 Lupinus angustifolius | reverse complement strand
GCTATTCTCTCACGAGTAAAGCTTATAGAGTCTTTAATAAAAGAACTCTAGCCATGGAAGAATCTGTTCATGTAACTTTTGATGAAAATAATCATGCTCTAAGAGATGCAATATCTTGTGATGAAGAAGACTTGCCAATTTCATCCACCTAAGAAAACTCTATTGTTGATGTTACAACTGAACCTGAAAAAATAAGAAAAGATGATGATTTACCTTCTCAAGAAGAACACAGTCACTCAGATCTACCAAAAGAATGGAGAACTAATCGAAATCATCATATCAACAACATCATTAATGACATAAGTAAAGGTATAACCACTCGTAGAATGCTTGATGCTTGTCTAAACATGGCCTTCGTCTCTCAGATAGAACCCTCCAAGATTGATGATGCAATCGAGGATGAACACTGGATTCTTGCTATGCAAGA
>NW_017727321.1:0-398 GCF_001865875.1 Lupinus angustifolius | reverse complement strand
CTTTGATGAAACCTTCGCTCCAGTTGCTAGACTTGAAGCTATTTGGCTATTACTTGCATATGCTTGTTCTCTTAATTTTCAGCTATAGCAAATGGATGTCAAGAGCGCCTTTCTCAACGGCTACAATCAAGAAGAAGTGTTTGTAGAACAACCTCCTGGTGTTGAAGACTACAAACATCCTTCTCATGTCTACAAGTTAAAGAAAGCCTTCTATGGTCTAAAGCAAGCACCACGAGCATGGTATGATCGTCTAACAACTTTCTTGATAGAAAAAGGTTTTACCAAAGGGAAGGTCGACACTACTCTATTTATAAAGAAAATAAATCATCATACTTTGCTAGTTCAAATTTATGTAGATGATATTATTTTTGGTTCTACTAATGAAAATTTGTGTAGTG
>NW_017727320.1:0-2476 GCF_001865875.1 Lupinus angustifolius | reverse complement strand
GAGGCTGAATATATAGCACCAGGTAGTTGTTAGGCCCAATTGTTGTGGCTTAAGCAACAATTACGAGATTATGGCTTAGATTTATGAAATGTGATAATACTAGTGCTATAAACCTTACAAAGAATCCTATTATGCATTCTAGAACCAAACACATAGATATAAGGCATCACTTCCTAAGGGACCATGTTCAAAAGAAAGATGTATCCGTAGAATTTGTTGATACTCATAATCAACTTGCAGACATTTTCACTAAGCCCTTGGCAAAAGAACCTTTTTACAAAATTAGACTTGAATTAGGCATTCTTGATGAAGCTTACCCATCTTAAATATGCTTATATGATTATATGTTTGCTTCATTATAATTACCTCATGCCTACATGATCTTAAATAAATTTATTTGTGTTCAAAAACTTAAATTTTTGGGTTAAAAATCATTTTTATATCTTAATTTTCCCTAAAAATAAGTTTTTCTGGGGTACGTAATTGATTACACTGGAGAGTAACCGATTACAGGATGAAACAGCGTGTTTTAGTAACCAATTACCCAAAGTGAGTAATCGATTACTCAAAGCTGTTGTTTGAATATTTTAAAAATTTGTTTTTGAGTAACCGACTACTCAAAGAGGGTAATCGATTACTCTGTGTTGTTATATATATAATTTATGCATTTTTCAACTCATCTTCTTCACTCAACTCGTGTTCTCTTCTTCTCAAAACTTCCCAACCTCTAAAAATCTTGTTTTTGATCCGTTTTGAGTGATCTTTGTGTCCATTCATAGCACATTCTTGATTCTAAACACTTCTAACCAACCATTTTCGTGATTAGTGGCTCAAATCAAAAACCCCCAAATTCCCAAAAAACAAAAACCTAAAATTTCAAAATCCAAATTTCATGGCTTCCTCTTCTAAATCAAAGAAACAACGCTCCAATACTACTCAAAGGAGTCAAGGAACAACTGCTTTGGAATGCAACCCTCTGGACTTAACAAGGCTTCTTGCTAACAATGAGTAACACAAGATATTTGAGGAACACTTCCATGGTCGCACCATTTTTACTCCTACATATGGTAATGTTGATAATTTTGAGTTTGAAGATTTTCTTTTCCCTTATCTCTTACGTCAACAAAAACTTTTTGACTTTTGTTCTGAAACAAACGACATTTATCCCGAACTTGTGAGAGTATTTTATTGTAATATGAACTTTCAGAAAAATCGTCATACATCCTATGTTAAAGGAAAAGACATTGTTTTAGATCTAAAAACTTTTAGTTCATTGTTATGTAACATACCTTATCAAGGTGACATAACAGGTTTCGGCCTTGTATATGAATGGGATAATTATGATTGAAAGGATTTTTATCACTCATTATGTCGACTTTCAAAAAGGGAAATAGAAACGCGTAAGCAACAAGGCTTTGGAGAGACTGTCAAACACCGAGACATCCTATCTGCTAGATATCTCAAACTAGAGGAACGTTTGATTTATTATTTCTTGAGCTATGTCATTATACCTAAATTTTCAAATCATTCTCAAATAAGTGACATAGAACTCCAATTGATGTATGCCATAAAGTTTAATATCAAAATCAACTGGACTCTAATGATAATAAGACAAATGTGGACCGTTAGAGGTACTCAAAGCCCCTTGCCATATGCTATCTTTATAACAAAAATTCTTCAGCATTTTGGAGTTTCTATGACTGGTGAAACAAAGACGCCTCTGAATCTTCGAGAAAGCCACATTGATGTAGATGTAATCCGCAAGATGGGCTTTAACAAAGACCTTAGAACCCGCACTTATATTCATAGAACCGACAAGCCGACCACTGATGCTGAACCATCTGAACCTGAAGCTCCTAATCCTTCTTAACCACAACCATCTTAGTTTCAAGCTCAAACATCCTCATCTTCTGCCATGCCCTCAAACCAAATGATTATGGATGAGTTGTTTTCTCTCCGAGGCTACATCACTAATCGGATGGATGCTCTCGACTCTCAGAATCAACAAATCCGATATGAACTTCATTGCCTCTCCTCAAGGATGGACAACATGGATATAGATGAAGATAACTTGGAGCCTGAATCTTAGTATACCTATTGTTAGGATTTTTCTAGTTGTGTTTTTTTTTAATCTCGGACAAATTTTTACTTGGTTGTTGTTTGTTTTTATGTTCTTGCTGCTGGACAAATTTATGTTTTGGTGTTTTTATGCTTTATCTTAATTGAAACATCTTAACTATGCACTACATTAATTTTTTATATCCTATGCTATACATCATGTATGTTATATATGTTATATATCTTGTGCTGGACTCTTGGCTTTTCTACTTTTTGATGAAGTCAAAAGGGGGAGAAAAGTTGGGAGAGTGTATTTTTTGTCAAAATTTATTCCAGACACTTAACTCCAAATGAAAGGGTAGCATACAAGATAGGGGGAGCATACTCAAGACAAGTCAAGATATATCACAAAGTATGC
>NW_017727319.1:0-38262 GCF_001865875.1 Lupinus angustifolius | reverse complement strand
ACTGAAATCATGAATCAAGGTGAAAATGAAACACACTCAGAGACTGGAACAAATGTTAATGATACAAGCAAGCCCCCTAGGATGAGGAATCTACCAACCAGACTAAGCGATTGTGATATCCTACCTGATAATCTACTCACAAAAGAAGGGGACCTTGTTCAGTACCTGGCACTCTGTGTAGATGCTAAGCCTATCTCAATTGATGAAGCCTTTAATAGCAGAGTATGGAAAAAAGCTATGGAGGAAGAACTGAAGTCCATTGTCAAGAATAAGACTTGGGAACTGGTTCATCTCCCTGAGGATCAAAAACCAAACTCAGTGAGATGGGTCTTCATGACAAAACTCAAACCAGATGGCTTTATTGGCAAACACAAAGCAAGGTTGGTAGCAAAAGGCTTTATGCAAAGGGAAGGTGTTGTCTTTTCTGAGGTGTTTGCACCTGTAGCCAGAATTGAAACAATTAGGCTGATAGTAGCATTGGAAACAAAAAACAATTGGAAGATGTGGCAACTTGATGTAAAATCAGCTTTCTTAAATGGCTCACTTGATGAGAAAGTCTACATCAAACAACCTCCTGGATTTGTGATAAGATGCAGTGAAGACAAAGTCTATAGATTAAAGAAAGCTTTATATGGGTTGAGACAAGCTCCAAGAGCTTGGAATAGAAGAATTGATGCATTCTTCCTAAAAGCAGGGTTCAAAAAGTGTAAAGTGGAGTATGGTATTTATGTGAAGTGTTCAAGCAACAATCATGTTCTCATCATCTGCTTGTATGTGGATGACCTCCTAATTACTGTAAGCAACTCAGATGGAGTTGAATTGATCAAACAGAACTTGAAGTCAGAATTCGAAATGTCTGATCTAGGGAGACTTTCCTACTTTTTGGGCATAGAATTCAAATAGATTGATGGAGGAATCTTTATGCATCAGAGGAAGTATACTCAGGATGTTCTAAGGAAATTCAACATCACCAATTGCAACTCAGCTGAGACACCAGCAGAGCCAAATTTAAAGTCGGATAGAAGTGACAATGAACCTACTATAGACAACACAGAATTTAGGCAAATGGTTGGATGTTTGAGATTCATTTGCCACACCAGACCTGGAATCTCATTCAGTGTTGGCTTGGTGAGCAGATTCATGAGTGATCCAAGGAAATCTCACCTTGTAGTAGCCAAAAGAATCCTAAGATATCTCAGTGGCACACTCGAATTTGGAGTTTTCTTCTCCAATAACTCAGAGAAATGCAGGCTGCAACTCTCTGCTTATTCTGATTCAGATTGGTCTGGTGATTTGCTTGAGAGAAAGAGTACAATGAGCTATGTGATCATGCTATGTGGCTCACCCGTGTCTTGGTGCTCAAAGAAGCAAGAAATTGTTTCCCTTTCTACCTGTGAAGTTGAATATGTTGCTACTTGTCATGCTGCTTGTCAAGCTTTATGGTTAAGTTCCTTACTTGAAGAATTGATGATTGGTTTTGAAGGCAGTGTTGAACTTGTTGTTGATAACAAATCAGCAATTAATTTCGTCAAGAATCCAGTTGGTCATGGCAGAAGCAAACATATAGAAAGGAAGTATCATTTTCTTAGAAGTCAAGTACAGAAAGGCAAGATTTGTTTGAAGTATTGTAAGACTGAACTTCAATTTGCTGATGTAATGACAAAATCTGCCAAGATTGAAAGGTTTAGGATGTTGAGGAGGTTATTGAGTGTGACATGTTTGTAATAAATGGTTTCGAATTAAGGGGGAGTGTTAGAATGGTTAGTTAGTTAGTTTCCATATTTGGCAAGTATTCAAATGGAAGTTTTGTTAGTTAAGTGTTGAGTTACTATAAATAGTTTTGTAACACATTGATTCAATACATAGTGTGAAATTCATTGATAAACTCTTCTTCTTATCTTCAACTACCATACACTTAATTCTAATTCACTTTCTTCTTCTGCAACCTTCTTCAATTTCCAATTCTTCTTCTCCTTCACAGTGCAGGTTTACTCCAACAATGTAAACAAATGCAATGTACTTATGAGGAAAAAAATATACATAGAGAAAAAATGCTTAAACAAGTTTGTGTATCAAAGAGAATTTTGTGAGATTGATTTTTATTCTAGGTGTTCATATTTTTTTCTTATAACATCTTAGTTTGAAGAATACAATTACTTTTAATTGTCAATATCTTACATCAAAGCTAATTTATCAAAATGACCGCAGGTCCAAGCATAAGTGGAAACCATTTTGAAGAAGTACAAACAATTATTTTCAAATCAATTTTTGCCATATGTATCACCCCAATAAAAGTGGGAGCACATTTGCTATCATATAAAGTGTGTTACTTCATGTATCATTTCTTGTGATTAATTGAAAAATGTAATCTAATTAATAAATTAATAATTAAATATTTTTTTTAACCAATCACAAACAAAAATACATGGAATAATATGTTTTTTTTTAAGAGAGGATGTTCACCCATAAAAGTTATACTATAATATAATGAAAAGTACAAATCAATAAAAGTCTGTAATTTTAATAGATCTCTTGAAACTTCATTAAATATTAAATTATATACATTTTTTGTGTAACCCTTTAAACGAATATTATCACTTTATGAGTAAGAAAATAATTCTTTTAGAGGTGTGTGATTACTCTTTCCAATAAGTATTACTCACAAGAATTAAACATTTAATCTTTTGATCTATCTCAAAATCGTGTGTGATCTTTCCCTAACTTTTATGATGGCATTGAATACTAAGATAGAACAAAGTTCACAACTCTCATTCAATTTAATACAAACTCTCCAAAATAATTTAAAAAAACATGTGAATTGTTATAACCATCTCACTCCAATTTGGTCTCTATAAAGATACCCCTACAAATTTTAGAAAATTCAAGTATAAGAGATAAAAATCTCATTATCAATTTTAGAAAACTATTAAAGTATCATATTTATAATAGTCACATGTACGAGTAATTAAAACATGGATTTAATATCTATACACCAATAATGTAAGAAATTTTTATACTGTAAATAAATTATCTACTATTTATATGTTAATCATTATTGATTCTTAAACAAAAGTATAAAACTTTATAGTGAAATTTTAAACTCTTAAAACATATATCACACACTATTAATAACACAATGTGTCGAAGGAGTTGGGATGAGAGCAGTTGGTTTTGGAATTTCATTCATGTGTTGAAGGAGCATCTTGCAATAGATTTCTTGGTTCAACATGTTGTTTTGTAAGCAATTTTGGCTGCCGCTTTGGTTGTTCATTTTGGCTTTGCGGCTTCTGTTTTGAATATGTCAATATCAGATATAACAGAATTTTCTGGATGACCTTCAGATCAATTCCTGAAGTTTTATTGCTAGTGCTAGAGGTGACCTTCATCTTCAGCATTTCCTTCATCTGCTATGTGCCATAAGCACTGCTACTTCTTGGGAGCTGTAGCAATAGCACCCCCAATGTTCAATATTTGGCTCTTGTTTTAATCCGTGCCTCTGCTCTGCTGTTGGGGCTGATGGGGTCTGTCTTAGGCTGGTTTGTTTTTATTTTCTATGTAATAGAGGGCTGTCATTTCCTCTGCTGTTTTTCTATTTCTTTCCTTTTATTGCACTGTTGTAATGTTCTTAGTTTTCTAATGAAATTTGGTGTGCTTTGGCACAAAAAAATTGCCTCAACCCTTAGCCCAGGGTTAAAAGTGTGCACATAATATGTCTACATGAGGTATCTCTCTCTCACATGGTGCCATCGAGTTCACAGTAGTGTTTTACCCCATTGCCAGACATAAAATCGTCACTGAGAATTCATTTATTTGTATGTGATCAATCAACGAAATCTTATAATCCCTAAAAATTTATTACAATTGAATCATATACTCCCTCAACAGTCAACAATTAATATAATTGGATTACAATGTTAAAATAGTTGAGTGGTTAATTAATTTGGTTAGGATAGTTAGTTTTTCTATCTTTTATATAAAAGATTCAATGTAATTTTGTTTTTCAATCCATTCAATATTTCAATGAATAATATATTTTTTTCATCTTTCTTGTTTCATCAAGAAGATTTGTCAATGTCTCCTACCATTTTAACATGGTATCAAAGTGATAATTATTTTTTTCATGGCTTCCGCACTTCTATTCATCCATTTTATCCTTTTCTTTCTCCACCTTGCTTCCATCTTGAAACCGCAAGAAAGAAAAATTATTGCAAAGCATGCTTACATGTGCTTTATGTTTGGGTCCATTGAAGTGGAAAATGCCTATGTTCCAAAAATGAAGGAGGTTCATGGTTGTAGTTATTTGGCAAGACTATACCCAACATAGTTCTTTGTAATTTCAATTCAAGTGACGAATTTGTTGGAGTTGCTGCACCTTCTTTTGCTATGTTGTTCTTGATCAAGTTCTTGCACCAATTGTTGTGGTTTTGTTCTAACCTCATGGCTTTCATGGATTGGTGGAGTTAGGCAATCTTTATGACCTTTTTCGTGCAACAAATAATGATTCATCCTAAGTGGTTTTCAAAGAGAATTTATACTCCTCTATGTCCTTCCCATTAATATTTTCTCTCATTTTCAAATCCTCTATCACTTTCTTATGCTAGAATTCTTATGATTGATTTGGAAATGGTTAATGGAGATTTTATTTCTGGCCTCCTTTTCTATTTTAATAGCCAAATGCATTTCTTTGTTATCCTTTTTATTTTTCTTTATTATTTTACCCCAATTATCTCTTTTCTATACTACTCTATTTTCTTTATCTCTATCATTAAACACACAACATTATTAAAGTGTGTACTTTTTCTTCTTTGAAGCAACAGATTAGGATCAAGATTAAGGTCAATTTTATTTTCTCTCTTTCATCCATTATGGTTGATTCGGTTGATTAAGCTTCTGTCAAAATAGATGGTTAAGCTTTGGATGAAGTTGCTTCTACCTATGGTGGTTAAGCATCAGTGTTGCTTCACATTCAGATTTCAACACTGGGAGACAAAGATTTGCTTAACAGCAAGATGAGGTATTTGAGTATGTGTGGTGTTCATCACAATCATTTCAAGCTTGGAATGCTTGATATATTCTAGCTTGCGGGGGAATGTTAAAATAGTTGAGTGATTAGTTAGTTTAGTTAGAATAGTTAGTTTTTCTAACCTTTATATAAAAGATTCAATGTAATTTTGTTTTTCAGTTCATTTAATATTTCAATGAATAATATTTTCTTTTTTCATCTTTCTTGTTTTATCAAGAAGATTTATCAATGTCTCCCACCATCTTAATATACAAATCCTCGACCCTCAAAATATATATAAGAAAATTAAACAATATACTTATGTTTTATGTCTAGCAATCACCCATGAATGAAATTGATCTGACTGCTTAAATAATTAATATAGGTTGGAAATCAATTTTAATATAATAACTTACTCTCTTATTATATTATATGTGTGTTATTTACCCATCTGTACGTGCTAAATGTGCATTTACATTATATTCAATGTCATAAATATATTTCCACTATTTCTCCCTAAAGTATGATATAAAAATGGTTATTAATGTCAGATTTGACCAAGAATAAGACATCTGATTAGGTTGAGCTGCTCTTCCGTTCACTTATATATCAAAACTGATATGAATTGGTTTGATTTGGTCAATTTGAACATAAAATTAATGATTTCGTCAGTTAAATTAGTTTTACAAAATTGGAAAATGATATGGTTTGAGAGGAAAACAATATGATTTTTAAAATTATATGTAGGTATATTTATTATTATTGTAATTATAGTTGTTATTTGTTATGTTAATTTGGAACACGAAATTTGTTGCTAATTAAATTAAGTTTAAAACTTGTTTTTGCTTTTTTGTTGTTATTTAGTCTTATATCAGTGTATTGATAAAATTTTATATTTAGATTTAAAAAATTAAATATTTTTGTACTATGAATTTATTAAATTTTTTAATATGAACGCAGTCAATTAGTCTAATAAATAATCTACTAGTCCTACCTATGACCCATTAGCATAATATCTTGATTTGAATTAATGATTGGTCCGACTTTAATAACACTAATATAAATATAAAATATGTATTTCATTGATATTACAATTCAGACAAATGCAATTCTTTGAACCACAGCACAGTCAACACAATCTAAAGGTCACCAATAGTTTATGATTCATGAAGATGAGACATGAGAAGAATATCAATGAAAATCACAATTCTCAATTACTATATTTATATTTCATTTTAGTGCTTTCCAGTTCTATTTTTTCTCTCTCTTCCTCATCTTCTATCATTTGTGTTTGTTGTAACACTCGAGTTCTGTCATGCGATTTCTTTGGCCAATGAATATACTAAGCGTGTTACTGGTAACACCTTAGTCCTGACATACGATCTTCCTAGTCCATGAATACACTGAGCGTGCCACCCACCAGCTTAAATACTCGATGCAGTATTTTATTCCCCACAAAGGAGAGCCTTCCGCGACTCGAACTCATGACCTCAAGGACAAATAGTCATTATTCCCATGAGTAGCTACCATTAAGCTATCATTGCTTAATGGTACTATTTATGAGTTCGAGTCACAGAAGGCTCCACTTTGTGGTAGGGAATAAAATACTATAGGGGATATTTAAGCTGGTGGGTGACACACTCAATATATTCATGAACTGAGTAGGTCACATGTCAAGATTTAGGTGTCACCGGTGACACGCTCAATATATTCATGGGCCTATGAGGTTACATGTCAGAACTGGGTGTTACATCTACTAGGTTTTGTGTCTATTGTCTAAAATGTAAACAAAAATACTTTTCTTTTTTATGGTTTTTATACAAACCTAATTTCTCATTAACCCTTTTAATGGAATTCTTATTTTCACTATGCCGGAAATTCAAAACAATAATACTTAAAATTAATATTCAATATTTTCGAGTGTTGTCTAGGTGAACATAATAGAATGTAGGGTTAGATTGAATAACTCTTCAAAAGCGTTGTAGAAGTGGTGAAGCAACAATGTTTGCTATGCAAAAAGTGGAGAATCAACAATGCTTTCTCAACCAAGCATTGTTGGATGTGACAAATATAGAGCACGCACTTGAGGAGGTGTTGTTGATTGTCCACTTTCTTCAAGGCTTTCTAAAACCAGCAATGTTGAATCTCATAACACTATGTCTATATATACATATCAACAACACATATATATCCAAAACCACTATATTAATTATATACTAATGCCACAATATTTAATATATTGTCAATTTATCTATACCATCCAATAGTATTACATGCATGCTAATATTTCAACAATTATCCATAAGATCATAGAAGTGACAAAACTAATTAGTCTATTTATCTATACAATGTTTAGGACATAGTCAGTTCAATCTTCCCTAATTTGTATAATAATATCACAAGTGTATGACAAGAAATTGAAATCACATAAAGTCACTAATACCATTTTGCATTGTTGAATAATCCTCTTCATAAAATACATAACATAATAGCCGTAACCATTTGAGTTGTTTTGATAGGGGCATTAGAATTAAAAGCGAAATAAAATTAAATTTGAGTTGTTTTGGTAGGGGCAATACCTTTACATGAATTCATTTCAAGAACATAATAGGTATACAAAACATTATAATTAAAATCTGGCCACTACTACCTAGTGAATAGTTCCTTATGGTGGATACTTGTTTGCATTACAATTAACCAATAAATCAAAATAAGTATATATTTTTTTCAATGTGATTAACGATTATCAACAACTAACAATGCATAAAAAATGCGCATTACAATTTGCATATATTAAGCACACCACAATTTAGATAATATAAATCATGTTTACAAAAAACGCTCACACAATATTATAAGGTGCAATGAATAATTTTTTCTGTATTTTTTTGAAGTATATCAACTATATATTGTGGTCATTCTCTTTTTTATTTTTCCATCAAGAGTTATATTCTTCAATAAAAAAGATGTTCTTTGTAGGGATAAAAAAATTATTATCTTTTGATCTTTCACAAAATTTCCATATAAGTACCAAAGTATTCAATATATTAATCATTTACCAGTACTACCAATATTGAAATGAAGTCAAAAATATAAAAAATTAATGTACCTCATATATATGCAAATAATATAGGAACTGAACTAGTCTTGCTAAAAAATTTCATTCACTTCATTTATACTGATGAATTCTTTTGTGCTATATCTGAAGACATCCTCTAGAATCAATATATTGACTACAACATATTCTCTCATGCCTTTTACATGCCTCTTAAGAAGATTTTAAAATTTGGTCATCATAGAGTTTGCATGTACATTACTTTAGATTTTTTTGGTACTTGAGCTATAGATTTTCCTTTGTCTCATAGGGATATCATTGATACCTTTTTTTTATTGAGACATTTTATCATTGACTTTAGATTATTAATGTACCTGAAAAACTCAAGTTAACGCGTGAGTCATCGATCAATTCGTATAATATCCAAGAGTAATTAATGTATTATACATTTAAAAAATTATATCAATATGTACTTTTACCATACATAAAAAATAAGGATATATATATATATATATATATTATGCATATAGTGACAAAGGCCCTTCTCTTAGCATCAACGATGATGTTTACTTATTTTGTTGGAGGTTTAAGGTTGATGTTTCCATCAGAATCTCTGACATATTTTCTAACATCAGTTATAAATTGTCTATGACTCTTCCGACAGTTTCAAGTATATAACCTCTATGATCATCACCAACATCATAAACTAACTGAAAATTATATGTCAAAAATTATAGTAAACACATATCATAAGAAATATGAATAAGGTATGGGGTAAAATTTGTTATACTAAGTTTTTTTTGTATTTAAAACGTATAAAACTCTATTTGAAGTCCAATTTAGATGAAATAGTCTTTTAACATGAATTATAAGCTCAAGAATTGATTATGGATGAAGGAAGATATTAGCACATTTTCCTTCTATAATGAAACCATAATCTAACTAATTGTATGAATTAAATATATCATTCATTTATTTTATTAAAAAATAAATTGTAAAAAAACAAATATTTATTTTTTATTTTTGTATCTCACAAGAACTAATCTTGCTCCTTCATATCCATGTAGACTACACACTTTTGAGTTTAAAATTGATTAGTTTGATTTAAAATAAATGATTTTTCATTTATTACATTTTCCGCTTTAAGAAATGTGAAGCAACAAAACTAATATGCACACCACATCTCTTCTCAAATAGATATTTGAAAAAATTTGTTCAAATTTATCTATTTTAAGAAGAGTGAAGTAGAAGAAACTAATGTCCGCATCTCATTCCAAAGAGATATTATTAAAAAAAATTAAAATTTATCTATATTAAGAAAATGTGAAGTTGTAGAAACTAATGAACGCACTGCATCCAAACTCAAAGAATTATTTGAAAAAATAGTTAAAATTTATCTACCTCAACAGGTAAAACAACATAAATTAATGTTCACACTTCATCCCATCTATTTTTTATTAATACATATTCACAATTTTTATTAAGTAATTATTTAATAAAAAAATGCTTAAAAGTAATCGTTTTAATTTTATTTATTATATGAAATATATACAAAAGAAATAGTAGTATAATAAAAGTAAGTTAAATAAAAATAGTAAAGATAAAATGAAAAGAAAAAAGACGTGCACTTGTTGTATGGAGTAGGGGTGAGCATGACTTGACTCTACCCGCTCACCTGCGCCTAATCATAGTTGAGACTAAATAAGATTGAGTCTCATCGGGTTTAGGGTCGGTTTTGGGTGTAAAAATTAGATCCTGTCAATATTTAGGATCGAGTAGGGGACAAACATAACTCAGTCTGGATCCGTCTCATAGTTAAGCATTTATCATGTTCATATGTGTTTTTATTCAATTATGTAAAGAGTAATCACATCTTTTTGGTCGAAAATAATGTTGTTTTTGTAAGTTTTTCATTAAATAACATTAACAATATATATACACATATTATTTCATATGTCAAATTACATATCTATAATAATAAATAATATTGGAAGACTATATCTAAAATAGATATGTATTATATTTAATCGGATCTAGGTTCGGGTTCATAGTTTGACCCTTTCAATATTTAGGGTGATGTTAGCTTCGATATAGGATCAGATCCAAGTTCAAAACATGATCCGATCAACATTTAGGATCGAGTAAGGGATAAACGTTACCCAACCCTCCCATGTTCACCCCTAATATGGAGCATCAGTAATACATTATGTGTTTTATCAATAATAAATTGATCTTAAATCTGTTTTGAAACCAAGGATTTCACTGGTCCAGCCAAGCCAAGATTTGTAAAAATAAATCAGCATAAAAAAAGTTTCAGCACGGGGCAAGTATATTTCGTGCTATGTTTGTTTTTGTTGGTGGTACAGTTGCACATAGCACTCTCTTAGCTCTTCCGAGCTACAAGACAAAGTGTACAAATTTACAGAGAAAAGCTAGAGAATATGCGAGAAAGCAAAAATAATGAAAACCAGGCACGGGCTACAATGATAGAATATGATAAAACCCTGGAATAAACTATGAAGAGGGAAGATCATCAATTGAAAACCATGATGGAAGAAATGGAAAGAATTCATTATTAGGCTTTATTAGAGGGAAGCTAGAGTGAAACTCATATTTCAAAGAAAATAAAGAATTTTAGGGGCTTACGACGAGTTAGCAACAAGGCTATAGGAATCCTCCTCTAAGAGTGCAAATGAGAGAAGAATCAACGGGAGGAAGATGCATGTAGATAATCATGGGTCTTAGGAATCCAGAGACACAGCTACGCCTTGCGATCAAATTTTTTTATGAGACCTGTAAAACTAACACATATGCAATGAAAGAAAAAAAAAAGGAGAAAAGAGAAAGAAAAAAAGTGTAATTCTCCTTGCAAATTTCAATAAAAATAAATCATATTTTCGAAAGTATTTCCAAGTTACTACCTGCAAATATAAATGTAGGGACTTATCACTGTCATGATGTGCAAGCATTATTCTGAAGGAGTAAAAATATATTGTGCTTAGATGCAATCTTAATCCGAAATCTTATATTTCCTTTGAAATTGTCGTCAACTGCAAGCAGGCTTATGTAGTATGCTCCCAACACACTAATGCAGGTAAAGATGTTTAATGCTAATAATCTACAACAAGAGAACCAATCAAGATGCAATCATGATATGAACTCTAGCGTTTCTTCTCAAGGTTGTCATCATCGCAAGAGAAAGCATTAGGATACGTCTCGAGTCGTCAAGTTCAGGTCATGATGACTTACCATATAAGCCCTCTCAAACACAATGAATCCTTTTGCTTTTTCCCAACTTTATAATTTTTTTTCAAGAAATTTCTTTATAAATATTTTTCAAAAAATATGTTAAGTAATCATTGCACCAAAGCATCCTTACAACACAAGACTTCAAGCAGAAATCATGGTTGAGATGATGATGATAATGAGCAAGGAGCAAGAGAGGGCCACTCTGAATCCTTCTACATCACACATGGCCTTCAATGCTTCCCTCAACATCCTTCTGGACATACTCCGCAAGGACCTTACTACCCACACTAGAAATGGGTCATGGTAAAAATCCTCAACAAAATGGCCTTATAATGGTGGACCATAGGGTTATGTTCCATCAGCTGAATGTGGAGCATATGAAGAGATGTACCATTAACAGGGGCAATCAAGCCTACATATGGACTTGAATGATCCAATCAAGGATCCTAATTTCAACCCTCATCCCAAGAACATCGCTACTCTATTCATGCCTAATCAACAAGAAATAGGTCTTCAAATATGGGGAGGTGTTCAACTGGATGATAAAAAAAAGAGGAGGGACGAAGAGATGCAGAGCCTAACCAATGAGAGGCTCAAGGCTGTGGAAGGGGATAGTTGCCCTGACCTTAGAATACCTTCAAGATGTGCTTATTCTCGGATGTCATTCTTCATCCCAAATTCAAGGTACATGAATTTGAGAAGTATGATAGAATCACCTACCCTAAAAGTCATCATCATAAGTACGTGCAAAAGATGTCAACATACCACCATGATGATAAGTTGTTGATTCATTCTTTCAAGGATTGTCTTGCGGGAATTTCCACTTCATGGTAAATTTGCTCGAAATTAAGAATGTTAAACCTTCTTGTATGTATCTAACACTTTCATTAAGTAGTACAGATTCAATAAAGACTCTGATCCTGGCCATACTCAGCTCCAGAACATGACAAAGATGGCGAACAATTTCTTTAAAGAATATGCTTAGAGGCAAAGAGAAGTTGCTTAGCAAGTCTTCACTTGTTTAGTGGAAGATGAACAATTAACTATTTTCACCAACACTCTCTCTAATCATTTATTTGATTGGATGGACAAGAATAACATTTCTGAATTGAATTCCCCAGTCAAGGTTGGGGACAAGATTGAGCAGAACATGAAGACTAAAATAATTACTCATAAACAAGCTGGTGAGACCAATAAACCAAAATTTATGAAGAATAAAGATGCTAAAGCCCATTTAGTGGTTGGAGAACCCCTCAAATTTTCAAACAATGCAAACTACACTCCTTGTCCTCAAACCTACACACCTTGTCCCCACTACCCCCAATATAATCAACCATCACCCAACCAATACCAATCCACCTACTAGAATCCCTACCAAACCCCATATTAACCTATAGCCACATCAATCACAATCACTTGTCATTACAGTACAACCAAAATCCCCAATACAACCAACCACCATCGAATCAATACAAACCTTATTATCCAAGACCCACCAATAATTACCAACAACAACCATGTCCCCACCAAGCAAACATCCAAAACCAAAACAGAAACCATCCAAGATGAAACTAGGAGTGGAGGGTAGATCCTATCCTTATGACCTATACTGAACTTTTCACCTTTCTCTAGGGGCAAAATATTTTATTACCTATTCTTGGGAGAGTTTTAGATACAATTACTATCTAGTATGACCCTAATTCCAATTTTACTTATCATTTAGAGGTATTAGGCGACTTAACTGAGACTTGCAAGGCACTAAAACAAAAAAACATAAAATCTCATTGATTAAAAGAGGGTGGGCATCAAACACGCTACTCCCAATGTTATAGGCAACCCCTTACCCAATTAGGGGAATTAGGGAGTTTGAAGAAGGGAATTCTCCTTTCACCTTGCGAGTTTTTGATGAAGACATGTACATCAACAAAAATAAGAAAAATGATTAAAGGCCTTGATGCATGGGAAGTAAGCACACCATGTTAGATACGTTTTTTAGTTGATTACTAGAATAGGTTTAATCCTTACTACGTCAACTTTTACTTTTTTTATCACATTTTCTCTTAGAAATATTTTTCAAAATGTTTTTTCAAACTTTTAAAAGAATGAAAATTATTTACAAGGTTCCAAAAATTACTTTTTAGAAAATTAAGTAACATATTACGTGAAACAAATGAACAAGTTACTTAAAACAAAGTAATAAGTTAAGTGAAACAGAGTAACATGTCACGTGACAAAAAAATGGGACAGTAATCAATTATTATATGTAAGTAACCAATTACCTTGATTGGCAGTAGATGTCAATAATCGATTACCACAAACCTATAGTTGATTACTGAGTGTTGTTACTACATTTTCGAATTTGAAACTTCACCATCATCTTCTCAATTGAACCACTGCCTTCCTGAACATCTTGTGCCTCTTGGAAAGCACATGAGAACCTTTTCAAGCTCTATAAGTAACATCCTAAGACTCAGAAATGAGATATACTTCAAAGACTTGAATTATACCTTCAATTACACTTTTGCATTCAAATTTTACTTTGTTTTATAAAAATTAGAGCATTCATAATATTTTATTTGATTGTCTTTCAAGAGATCCATACTTAAACAAAATTAGGTTTGGTGATCCTTAACCAAGTTTAGTTTTCTTCATTCTTTTCATAAATAAAAATGACCATAGGGTTTGGTGAGAGTACTTTTAATACAAGGAAGTGATGTACTTTTTTGTTGGGGAATTTGAGTGATCAAAATTTGTGAATCTTGGTGTCAGATTTGTACTTGATACTCAAATTTCATAATGAAAATATCTTGATACAAGTCAATGGGACTGGAATTAGCATTTTGTTGGTGAAGGTGAACCATGATACATCATGGTCTAATTTTCTCTATCCTTTACTCTTTTCATTTTGTAGCATCTGTTCTTTATATTCATCTCTTGTTGCACTTCTGATTTTAACTTATAGAAAAAGATCAAATTGTTTTCAAAACTAATTCACTCCCTTAATCCTTTCCAAGTAATGGTTCCAGCATAAATTGTACTTCGAATTTTGTTGGATAATGTTATGACTTCTAGAAAATAAGGATGATAATATTTATTAAATCTAAAGACTTAGATATCTGGAATGCCATAGAGGAATGGTCGTTTAAGCCCAACATAGTTTTGGATGGAGTTAAATAACCTAAGCCTAAGAGTGTGGAATGACGACTATAAGAAAAGAGTCTAATACGACCTCAAAGTAAAAAATATTCTAACCTCTACACTCGGTATAGATGAGTTCCTTAGGGTGTCAAATTGTAAATTTGCAAAAGAAATATGATACACTATAGAAAAGACTCATGAAACCGAAGTAAAAAGGTTCGACACGAACAATGAAACATCAATATTAGGGAAAGACTCCACATGCTATGAATGCAGAAAACAAAAACATATTAAGGGTGATTGTCATTCCTTACAAAAGGAGAATGCGTTCAAAGGAAATAAAGACATGAAATGCAGAAGAGCAAACATTAATCAAAAGATGACGATGTTAGTTCATATTCAGAATCTGAAAATGAAGAACAAACACATCTTTCCTTAATGGTTTCACATCAATCAACTATTGATGACCAAAATTATAGTTATGTAATGCTAAGACACTACCCTAAATATTTATATTAGTTTTTTTTTTATTTTTTATATGCAAATTGAGAGCATGTTAGGAATAAGAGTCTAAATTGTTGTGGGCAACCATAATTGTAGCTCCGTTGAAAGCTACTTCACTAGTTTGGAAAGCCTAAGAAGAAGGTTGTTAAAAAGGTTAAAGAATGCAGTATGGTCAAATTAGGTGGAACTATGGAGGCTAAAAATTCTCGTAAATGTCTAGAAATTAATTTTTAGGAGGGGAGATAGACCCAACTATTATTAATTCAATTACTGATTCTCATGCTCGAAGTGCAAATATCCTTCATTTCAAAGAGGAGGACTTGGTGGCCGGGAAAATTTGGGATATATAGAAGAAGCTATGAGTGTCTTTTAGAGGTGATGAAACTGTGATGCTGGACATAATCAAAGACATGGAGGCAAGGGACAAGGTTGGCTTCGAAAATGCCAACCAAAGGGAGCATGAGGGTGTTCCGTGAATTATGCATCTATGAATGTTAGGGTGTTGGGGATTAGGCTTAAAAGAAGATTGTTAAGAAGCCTAGTCGGGAGTAATAATATCCATTTTTTGGGTATTCAAGAAACTAAATGGGAGATTTATGATCCAAATTGTTGTGTTGGAATTTGGGGTAATTCAAATTGTGAGTGTGATTTTATCCCATCTATTGGTCGTGCGGACAATATTATGAGCATTTGGGCTAAAACTAAATTTTCAAGATTGTGTTCTTTCAAAAGCAACAACTTTCTCACCATTCAAGATATGTGGCTTCCGGATCAGATTATTTGTTGTATTGTTAATATTTACTCTCCTTGCAATCTGAATAAAAAAAGAGGGCTTTGGGAGGAGCTAGGAGTGTTGAAGCAAGATATATCGATGGAATTTTGGTGTTTTTTTGGTGACTTCAATGTTGTTCGTAATGCTTCAGAGCGAAGAGGTTGGTAAGGTGTGAGTTGTAGAAGAGAGATGTCTCTTTTCAATGTTTGGATTAGAGAAATGGAGTTGTTGGATCTTCCCTTGATAGGAAGAAGTTTCACTTGGTATCAACTTGGAGGGTATACTATGAGTAGACTTGATAGATTTCTATTGTCTTTAGAGTGGATTCTTCGTTGGCCAGAGGTCTCTCAATAGGCTCTTAACAAAGATTTTTCTGATCATTGTCCTATTGTGCTGAAATATAAGAAGAAATCTAGACCTCCTATTCTGTTAGATTTAACAATTGTTGGTTTAAGCACCCGAAATTTGTGGATGTGGTGAAGAGAACTTGGCTGGACACTTAGATCACAGGTTGGCCTGCTTTTATTGTCAAAGAGAAGCTGAAATGTTTGAAGTTGAATTTGCTAGTTTAGAATAAATAATCCTTTGGTTGCTTGGATAATAAATTGGCTAACATTTCTAAGGTCATCCTTAGCATTGATTGAAAAGGTAAATTGGTTGATATGGACATGGAGAAAATTTTGATGAGAAAGAATCTTCTTGTGGATTGGTGGAGCACTTCTACTATGAAGGAGAGTCTTTTGCATCAGAAATCTAGAAACAAGTGGTTGAGGGAGGGAGATGCTAATACTAGTTATTTCCATGCTTGTATTAACAATAGGCGTAGAAGGAATCAAATTTTAGGGGTTTGGATTGATGAGGTTTGGTGCATTGGAGAGAAGGACATTTATGACGGGGTGTCAAATTATTTTAAATCTTTGTTTCATTGTGATCAAAGATCTAATCCTATGATTGATGGAGTTGATTTTCCTACACTTTTGAAATCCCAAGTCCTTGATTTTGACAGGGTTGTTTTGAAGAAGATTTGGCTCCTGAGCTTGGCAAAGTTTTGATGAAGACACCAACATCACATAAAAGAAGAAAATGAAGAATACTTATGAAGACAATGAAGACAAAGCTTCATGAAATTAGAATCTAAGTATTTAGACACTTCAATCTTTATACTCTAATCTATACACTTAGTAGTAATGCTCAAAATTATTTTAAAAATAAAATTGATAAACACAAGTATAAATAAAAACAATTTTCAAAATATTATGTAGCATGTTACTATATCTAACTTCTAAGTAACAAGTTACTATGATTAAGTAACAGGTTACCAGAACTAAGTAACAGGTTACATGAGTGAGAAATGAGTTATCCAACAAAAATTGACCAGGGTAATCGATTACACCATATGGGTAACCGATTACACAACATGGTAAATAATTACCCAGTTGGGCAGAATAGTTGGGTAATCGATTACGCCTTTGAGTAATTGATTAGTTCCTCTGAAAATTAATTTCTCATTTGGACAGACTTTTTGGGTAATCAATCACATCAATTATGTAATCGATTATTGAGAGTTGTTATACCAATTATGAGATTCAAAACCACACAACTTTCAACCCAAAAGAAATGATTTAATACCAAACGAGTCCTATCTTTTCATAGAGGTATTCTGGTTGATTGGAAAGTCTATATAAAGTCTTTGAAACTCATTTCATACACACATATACATAACATAAATCCGATTGAAATCACTTATTAAAACTACAATTTTCTGAATTACTTGTTCCACACTTGGTTCAACTTGTTCATAACTTTCAGAACTTGATTTGCAAAGTTTCATTAAGTGTTATTACAAGGTATTCAAACCTTCTGAGCATTAGTACTGAAGTATACATTGAGTTATTGGATTGCAAGAGTTTATAACTTCAAAATCTTGTAAAGGCAATCCACTGCCATTGTTAAACATTTTCTTCATTCAAAGTATTGAATTACTTTCTTTCACAAGGGTATGATAAGAAAGGGGATAGAGTCACTTGGAACTGGTATTTTCCAAAGAGTGATATAGGTGTTAGAGAGTGAGTAAGGTACAAGGGAATATCAGGGTGAGAAATTGTTATTACTACTCTTAATATCTAGTGAAAAAATCTCTTGTGCTGCAAGAGTAGTGAATGTAGCCTTCGGTGGATAAGAATGTGAACCAATATAAAAACATATGTGTACTCTCTTCTCCTTTATCTCTTTACATTTACTTGATTATTTCTACATATCATTTTACGCTGCTATTAACTCTTGAATTGTGCAGAAAAATCAGTCATAGTTTTAAACAACTAATTCACCACCTCTTAGTTGCCATCTCAGTCTTACAATTGGCACCAAATATTTTTTTTTTGAGTAATTTATTCTCAAAGCTGATCATGTTTTGAGGATGTCCGCAAGATCATTTCTAGGAGAAGGTTCCAACATCAATCGCCCTCCAAGCTTTCTTGGAGAATGCTATGACTTCTAGAAGATCAGAATGAGAATCTTTATAGAGTGTCAAGATCTAGACATTTAGAACACGATTGAGGAAGGACCCTATGAACCCTTCAGGTTTTCAATAGTGTAAGGGAAGTAAAGCCGAAATCCTCATGGAATAAATAAGGCATAAAGAAAGTGCAATATGATCTAAAAGCAACTAAGTATCCTCACTTCTATACTCGATATTGATGGATTTTTTAGAGTATCAAACTAAAAATTTGCTAAAGAAATGTGCGATACTCTAGAGACCACACACGAAGGAACTAAGGAGGTAAAAAGGTCGAGACTAAATACTCTTTCCCAGGAATACGAAATATTTCGTATGACGCCTGAAGAGAAAATACTTGATTTACAAAAGAGATTTACTCACCTTACGAATCATCTCATTGCACTTGGAAAAAATTTATCAAATAGTGACTTGAACTTAAGAGTTCTAAGATCACTTACTAGAACATGTCAAACAAAAGTTACAGCCATTTCTAAAAAGAAAAGTTTATAAAAAATGTCTATGACTGCTTTGTTATGAAAATTGGAGGAACATGAATTGGAACTCAACCAGCTTGAACAACATGAAGAGCAAAAAAGGAAGAAGAAGAAGAATATGTCTTTCAAGGCAAAAGTGGATAGATATGATTCATCAGGAGATGAATCTGAAAAGGAAGAGATGGAAGACATGAGTTTGTTCGTAAAGAAGTTCAGCAAGTTCCTTAAAAGGAACAATGATACTAAAACTGGACAAATGAAGAAATTTACGAAGAATAATGACGCTTCCACTTCAAACCAAAACTTCAAATGTTTTCAATGTGGCAAGCCTGGTCATATAAAAATGGATTGTCTAAATCTGAAGAGGAATGCCTTCAAGGGTAAGAATGAAATAAAGACTGGAAGAATAGCTTACATAGCTTGGGAAGATAATGATACCAGTTCCGCTTCTGAACCAAAAAATGAAGTACAAACACATCTCTCTCTCATGGCATCTCATCACTCTGATGATGAGCAGGTAAATGAATCTAACCTATTTTCTTCTTCTGAATTGCAACATGCATTTAATGATTTACTTGATGAATACGTCAAACTCACTAAACTACTTTTAAAACAAAAAACTGAGTTAGAAGCATTCAGAAATAAATCATCATCGTCTTTATGTTAAAAGTACATTACTCTTGAAAAGAAAATTTCAATGTCAAGTCTTGAACTAAATAAGGTAAACAAGAGTAGTAAAGATCTGGACAAGATTATCAATATTCGGAGACATTCTAAAGACCACAAAGGTCTTTGCTATTCTGAAAACCAAAATTCTAAGAATCAGAATGTCTCAACAAAGATAAACTTTCAAAAACAAAGTATCCATGCTTGTAAGAATAATAACAATAAATCTAGGATACATAAATATCATCCCATATGCACTTATTGTAAAAACCATGGGCATACACCAAACAATTTCATGATTAGAAAACATGGTGTGCTCTTAGATCATTATAGATGGGTTGAGAAAAATGCTAACCATGTAGGACCTAAAGAAAATTGGGTATCTAAGATTACTTAACCTATTTTGCAGGAAATTTTGAGAGCCACCTGCAATTTATGGTACTTGGACAGCGCCTGCTCAAAACACATGACAGACGACAAAGATAAGTTCTATGTCCTTACTCCAAGGGAAAAAGGCTATGTCACATATGGTGATAACAACAAAGGAAAAATACTTGGAGTTGGTAGAATCGGTAAGCCACCTTCAACAACTATACAAGGAGTATTATATGTCGAAGGACTCAAGCACAACTTGTTGAGCATAAGTGAACTATGCGTTAAAGGATTTCATGTGGTATTCTACCCAGATAAATGCATCATCGAAAGTAAGGATTCTAATAACTCTAAACTAATTGGTAAGAGAATAAATAATATTTATATGATTGACATAGATTCTTCTTTACCAATAAAATATTTAGTTTCTCATAATAATAATGATGCATGGCTTTGGCATAGGAGAATTGCTCATATTCACATGGATCATTTGAATAAACTGATTAAGAAAGATTTAGTTGTTGATTTACCCAAATGAAGTTTGTTAAAGACAAACTATGTAGTGCTTGTAAAATGGGTAAGAGAACAAAGACTTCTTTCAAACCTAAGTATATGGTTTCTTCTGATAGACCATTGCAGTTAGTACTCATAGACTTATTTGGCTCCTCAAGGACCAAGAGTTATGGTGGTAACTACAACGCTCTTGTTATAGTAGACAATTTCTCAAGATATACTTGGACTCTATTCTTAGTACATAAGAATGAGGCATCCAACGCCTTTAGCAAATATGCTAAAAGAGCTCAAAATGAAAAATCTCTAAAAATCGCTGCTATAAGAAGTGATAATGGAGGAGAATTTCAACATGCGTCTTTTGAAGAATTCTGTGATGATCTAGGTATCAATCACAATTTTTCTGCTCCTAGAACACCACAACAAAATGGTGTTGTAAAGATAAAGAATCGATCCTTAGAAGAACTTGCTCGTACAATGTTGAATGAAACTAATCTCCCAAAATATTTTTGGGCTCATGCAGCTAGTACGACTTGCTATGTTTCTAACAGAGTTTTTATAAGATAAATTCTCAAGAAAACCCCCTATGAACTCTTTAAAGATAGAAAACCAAGCCTTTATCATTTGCATGTATTTGGTTGTAAATGTTTTGTTTTAAATAATGGTAAAGATAACTTAGGCAAGTTTGATGCAAAAGCTGATGACTGACCCTTCCTAGGCTACTCTCTTACGAGTAAAGCTTATAGAATTTCAATAAAATAACTTTAGCCATGGAAGAATCCGTTCATGTATCTTTTGATGAAACCAATCCTATAATAAAGGATGGGCTAACTCTTGATGAAGAGGACTTGCCAAGTCCCCCTTTCAAGGAGGATTCTCTTACTAAAACAACAACCAATACTGAGCACTTGAAAATGGATGATATTCTATCTTCTCAAGAAGAGCATATTCATTTTGATTTATCCAAAGAATGGAGAACTCATTGAGACCACTCTATTGATAACATCATTGGCGATATAAGTAAGGGTGTCACTACTCATTTAAAGCTAAATGATGCTGAGCACTTGAAAATGGATGATATTCTATCTTCTCAAGAAGAGCATATTCATTCTGATTTACCCAAAGAATGGAGAACTCATCGAGACTATCCTATTGACAACATCATTAGCGACATATGTAAGGGTGTCAGTACTCGTTTAAAGCTAAATGATACTTGTTTAAACATGGCTTTCATTTCTCAAATAGAATAGTCCAATAATGATGATGCAATCGAGGATAAACACTGATTCTTGCTATGCAAGAAGAATTGAAATAGTTTGAGAGAAATGAAGTTTGGGAACTTGTTCCTAGACCAGATAATAGGCATGTTATAGGAACTCAATGAGTATTTCGTAATAAATCATATGAAAATGGAATTATTGTTAGAAATAAAGCTAGACTGGTAGCACAAAGATACAACCAGGAAGAGGGAATAGATTTTGATGAGTCCTTCGCTCCTGTTGCTAGACTTGAGGCTATTCGGTTGCTACTTCCATATACATGCTCTTTAAATTTTCAGTTATATCAAATGGATGTAAAGAGTGCATTTCTTAATGGTTATATACAAGAGTAAGTGTTTGTAGAATAACCTCAATGTTTTGAAGACTACAAACATCCTTCTCATGTCTATAAACTAAAGAAAGCTCTTTATGGCTTAAAGCAAGCTCTGCGTGCTTGGTACGAAGGTCTAAAAAAAATTCTTATTGAAAAAGGTTTTACAAAAGGAAAGGTCGACACTACACAGGTTGACACTACATCATACTCTTCTTGTTCAAATATATGTAGATGATATTATTTTTGGTTCTAGTAATGAAATTTTGTATAGTGATTTTGGAAAAATGAGGCAAGGGGAGTTTGAAATGTCTATGACGGGGAAGCTAAATTACTTCCATGGAATACAAATCAAAAAACTCAAGGATGATATTTTTGTGAGTCAATCCAAATACTGCAGAGACTTGCTGAAAAGATTTGAAATGGATGACTGGATGCCAATTACCACTCCTATGGGTTTTGGCACATACATTGGTACAGATGAAGCTAGAAAATGCATTGATATATCAAAGTATCGAGGTATGATCGGTTCTCTACTTTATTTAACAACCAGTAGACCTTATATAATGTTTAGTGTTTGCTTGTGTGCTCGGTATCAATCTAAACCAAAAGAGTCACATTTAGTTGCTGTCAAAAGAATCATTAAATATCTAAAAGGTACAACTGACATTGGATTAAGTTATCCAAAAGGAAGTATATGTGATTTGGTTGGATATTCAGATTCAGATTTTGCTGGATGCAAAACTGAGAGAAAAAGTAAAAGTGGTACTTGTCATATATTATGTAATGCATTGGTCTCATGGTCATGCAAGAAACAAGCTTGTGTTGCTCTAAGTCCTACTGAGGCAAAATACATAGCGGCATGTAATTGTTGTGCCCAAGTGTTGTGGCTTAAACAACAATTGTGAGATTATGGCTTGGACTTAGGCTGCATACCCATAAAATGTGACAATACAAATGCTATAAACCTCACAAAGAATCCACTAAGGCATTCTAGAACCAAACACATAGATATAAGACATCATTTTCTTAGGGAACATGTTCAAAAGAAAGATGTATCTGTAGAATTGGTTGATACTCATGACCAACTAGCAGACGTATTCACAAAAACCTTGGCAAAAGAACATTTTTATAAAATTAGACGTGAATTAGGTATACTTGATGAAGCTTAGTTATCTTAAATGCTTATTCTTGATTATATGTGTGCTTCATTATGCTTATAATATGCCTACTTGTATTAAAAATTGCTTAAATCTTTTCAAAAATTTCAAATTATTGGATATGTAATCGATCACATGTGATGAGTAACCGATTATAAGGCATCATGTATGTCTGAAAATTATAATTCTAGGTTAAGTAACCGATTATTCTTGAGAGTAACCGGTTACAACATTGAGCACGAAGCCTGTGTAATGATTACCTAAGGTGTCTGTTTGAATTCTAGGAATTATTTTATGTTGAGTAACCGATTACTCACTATGAGTAACCGAATACTCACTATGAGTAACCGATTACTCACTCTGAGTAGTATTTAAGTTTTCCTCCTCATTTTTCAAACACTTATTCTTCCTCCTCAAACCCTCTTTTTCGTGTTCAACCTAGAGTTTTCCTAAAAACCTCATTTTTGATCTGATTTGTGTGATTTTTGAGTCGTTTTATATCATACTTTCAATTCTAAACACTTCCACTCCATATATTTCGTGTTTAGTGACCTCAATAAAAAATCCCCAAATCTCTCAAAACTTAAAACCTAACCTTTCAAAAATCACAATTCATGGCGTCATCATCAAGAGCTACGATGCAACATACCGGTGTGTCTCAAAGAAATCAAGGAGCTTCATCTTCTGAGGCTAATCCTTTGGATTTGGCACGTCTTCTTGCAAATGATTTTCAACACATAACATTCTCAGAGCATTTTCTTGGACGCTCCATTTTCGCTCCTAAGTATGGTAATGTTAGTAATTTTGAGTTTGAAGATTTTCATTTCCCTACACTTCTAAGGCAACAAGATCTTTTTGATTTCTGTTAGAAATCCAAAGCTTACTATCCTAAATTTGTTAAAGTGTTTTACTATAACTTGAACTTTAGGAAAAATCGTCTTACATCCTATGTGAAAGAAAAAGAAATTGTTCTGGATATTAAGACCTTTAGTTCAATTTGTTGTAACATACATTTTCAAGGTAGCATCAAAGATTTCGGTCTTACATGCGATTGGGATAATTATGATAGAAAAGAGTTCTACTACTCTATGTGTAGATTCTCTAAGAGGGAAATAGAAATGTGTAAGCAAAAGTCGCTAGGTGAAACTGTAAAGAGTAGAGATATCCTTGCTGTAGGAAATTTCAATCTCAAAGATCACTTGCTTCATTACTTTTTGAGCTATGTCATTCTTCCAAAATATTCAAATCATTTTCAAATAAATGACATGGAACTACAACTGATATATGCTCTTAAGCATAACCTTTCTATCAATTGAGCTAACATAGTAATGAGACATATGTGGTATGTTCGAGAATCTCACAGCCCTTTGCCTTATGATATCTTCATAACCAACATTCTTGAACATTTTGGGGTATCCACTGCTAGTGAATTGAAAGTCACACTTGATGTGGATGTGATTCACAAAATGGGCTTCTTCCGAGATCCCATTAATTGACTCTATAAGCATCAAAGTGTTAGACAGGTTGCACCTGGTGATCCTAATGTGAATGCCTCTAGCAACCCTCCTGAATAACAAACTTCTGAATTTCATGCTGTGTCTTCTTCATCTATTCCCATGCCTACAAACCAGATGATCATGGATGAGTTATTCTCTCTTCAAGGCTACATCTCTAATCGGATGGATGCTCTTGATGGTCAGAATCAACAAGTCCAATTTGAGCTTCAATGTCTTCCTTATAAGATAAATAGCATGGATCTTGATAACGATAGTGTTGGGTCCCACGGGGCTCTGCCATTCACCTGGAGGGGGGCTCTGCCATTCACTATGGAAATTCAATGTTCTTACAAACACAATTCCAATACAAGATGCAAGATGCTCCTTTCTTGGATCTTAAATACCCACTTCGGTTTGACTACAAAGTTCGCCTACTAGGATACCTCACCGTTCGTGACTCTAGCCTCAACCTAAGTATCACTTACAACCAAGACCTCTTGCTTCTCACAGAGACACTTACCTAATCCCAGCTAGGGTTTTCCCAAACCTATTCTCCTTCTATGGTGATACAACACACCATAAAACACTTAGAAAATCTTTCTATAAGATATGAAAGTTTGAGCTTAAGATTTCTTGAAAAATATGTAAAAATCTTTGTTTCGAAAATGTGTTCTATCCATATCAACCTTTTTTTAGAAATATGAAAAACTTGGGTTTAAAATACTATTATGTTTTTAACTGAAGTTAATCGATTATACTCAACCTTAATCGATTAACGGGTTTCTTGAAAATAACAGAAAGCAGAATAAACAACCACCTTAATCGATTAACTCACCATTTAATCGATTAAGGTGTTCCTCCCAAGGATTAATCGATTAACACTTCTGTTAATGGATTAATGGTTTTCTAAAACATTTTAAATGATCAATGATCCTCCTACATGATTTATAACCTAATGATGCATGTCTTTGAATGAAATATGATTTAAAACAGTTTTTAAATACATTCAAAACACATGATCATGTATGTATGTATGTATGTATGTATGTATGTATGTATGTATGTATGTATGTATGTATGTATGTATGTATGTATGTATGTATGTATGTATGTATGTATGTATGTATGTATGTATGTATGTATGTATGTATGTATGTATGTATGTATGTATGTATGTATGTATGTATGTATGTATGTATGTATGTATGTATGTATGTATGTATGTATGTATGTATGTATGTATGTATGTATGTATGTATGTATGTATGTATGTATGTATGTATGTATGTATGTATGTATGTATGTATGTATGTATGTATGTATGTATGTATGTATGTATGTATGTATGTATGTATGTATGTATGTATGTATGTATGTATGTATGTATGTATGTATGTATGTATGTATGTATGTATGTATGTATGTATGTATGTATGTATGTATGTATGTATGTATGTATGTATGTATGTATGTATGTATGTATGTATGTATGTATGTATGTATGTATGTATGTATGTATGTATGTATGTATGTATGTATGTATGTATGTATGTATGTATGTATGTATGTATGTATGTATGTATGTATGTATGTATGTATGTATGTATGTATGTATGTATGTATGTATGTATGTATGTATGTATGTATGTATGTATGTATGCATGCATGCATGTATGTATGTGCATGTAAATCATGTATGTATGCATGTTAGTCTCTTTTTAGATATGATTGATTTTTGCTTGTGAGACTTTCATTGGAATTCATCATAGCCTAGACCCTTACTAAGAAAGCAACTTAGGACCTAATAAAGATATAACAATACTTAACCCCTAGATCTTATTTTGCATGTTTTGCCTTGTATAATCTTGAGTCTTGACTTTATAGTTGATACTTTGTTGTTTGTTGATTTTCTCATCCTCTCAAGTTTGTCCTTGAATATTAACCATGTTGTCGATCCTTTGTTTTTAGCAATCTTTTGTCTTCATCAAATTATGTGTGGACTTTGTCTTCATCAAAACATATGTGATGCATGTTTGCCTCTTCAATCTATCATTGATGCATGCTTGCATCTTCAATCTCCCCCTTTTTGATGATGACAAACACTTGTTGACGCTTGTTAACAGCTTGTTGGATCTGACAATTCTTTGTTGGATCTGCTTGATGATAATCAACTATGTTTTGCCTTGTTCTTGTAAGTTGATGCGCATTTCTCCTTTTTGCTCCCCCTCAATTTGAGTATTGGGTGATTTATTCTTTTTCATTGTGGAAGCCTCAACTTTTCTTCTCTTGTAAGTCCTGCAAAACACAAACAACAACCTTTCTCCCCCTTTTGCCATGATAAAAAAGTAAAGTCATATATGAAAGTATATTTCCAAAAGAAAGAAAAACAATGCAATTTGTACTGGAGTTAATCGATTAACATAGTACTTAATCGATTAAGTGTGATTTATTTTTTCCCAGTAATGCATTTTATATAATGGTTAATTGATTATGACCTGTATTAATCGATTAAACCTACTGATATGGCAGAAAACAGTGCAAGCCACATGCTATTTGCAGAATGATATACACTTGGTTATTACTGGTTTCATGCACTTGTTTTTGTATAGTACCACTTGTTCTATATCCCTTATGTACATTTCATGAAAACGTTTTCTTTACCACTTATTGAGATCTCTTTGTTAATGTCATTTATTTATGATATCACTTTGCATACCACATGTTAATTGAAAATAACACGCAATTAGATCAATGCAAATAGATTTGAAAATAATAAAATCAGTACATACTTCAATTTTACCAACACAAAACCAACATATTCATTCATAGCATGTTATGATTACATTGTTCAAGTTAAAGCATAGAAAACAAATTTAACAAGTTTGGAGAAATTACAATGCTTAGGGTTTAGGGTTAACCCTAAACCCTAAACCCCAAAAGATTACGAACCACAAAACTCCTAAAAATAGCAACTAACTAGGACACAATATCCTGTGTTAGCTAGGAGGTGGTTGTAGAAATCCACTGAAGGAACTAAACATAAAGTGAAGCCGCTCGAATCGATTCTGATTCTCTTCATCTTGTCTTCGAAACTTCGCCATAAGCCTATCCTCCATAGATTGTATCCTAGATACAACTTCTTGGTTCCTTAAGTCGATACACTCATTTAGGCGTTGTTCCATGGCATCCAGATGGGCCAAACCAAATGAAGATCCCTGAGGCAAATCAGATGCCTCAGCATTTTGATGTCCCTGGTTTTGCTCACCATGCTCACCACCTTCTTCTCTAGATAATTCTAAATCCACTGAGGTCCTGTAGTCCTTATGATACATCCATTTACTTCCATATTTATAAATACTCATCTTGTGAATGATGTTGTCGTGGACCATATACTCTCTAGAATTCACAGCAATTTTCTCTGCACTAGATGTGTCAATCTCTAAATGATCAATGACATGGGAGATAAATATTTCATAAGCCAACAACCTCGAAGAAGATGATGCAATACCATACATCACTTTGAGAATCTCATCGGTTCAACTAATCAATATTCCTTCTTTAAAATCAAACATCAGCTTCAAATCGTTTATAGTAGGTTGCACATGATTAGTGTTGCACAGAACTAATATGTAAGCTATTAGGTAATTTAAAAGCCTATTTTCTATGATTAATGAACCAACTTTTGTGAGCTCACCTCGCACAAAGTAATGAGGTCCCCTTAAACATGACTTATAGACCTCCATAGAGTCGTAACTACTCCATTTGTCATTGTTGCAGTCTCCAAGGGTACCACCATCACACGATAAGCTTCCCACATCTATAAACAACACATTATTCAACAAAATCAACATTCCTTTCACCATACTCCTATACCCACCATCCTTATACTGAAAATTCACATAAAATTCTCGAACCAGAGAGGGGTAAATATTAACATTTAATTCCAGAAAACGCACAACCCCTTGTGTATCTAATTCATGCGGGAATTGGAATCCTTGCTCCATCATCCATGCCATGTTGGCATAACGGATGTACGTATGTTTCCAGCTTATGAATCACGACAACCTCTCTACTCGAAGAGCAGGAGCATAAAACGGGTCTACACCTAGTGAAGGATTCTGCCTTACTGAAGAGGAGCCTTCGGCGTTGAGATTTCTCTCACGTCTAGGATGACGCAGAGCCTTGCTCACACCAGCTGTATGTTTCACTCTCTTTGGTCTCTCATTACTCTTAGTTGCAAAATCAATTGCATGGGTAAACGATTATGGGTGAAAAACGAAGTTAGGGTTTGAAAGGAGAAAAGCTTTGTTTTTCCAATTTGAACTGAATTGATGGGTTGGATGCTTCGAGAAGGGAAGAAGAAGGGAATAAGTAGCTCTAATACGATTTTCAGACAAGAGGACAATGTTCATGAGGTTAGGGTTTTGCAAAAACGTAACCCAAAACTATTGTGCAATCTATATTATTATTGCACTTAATCGATTATCCTCAATGTTTATCGATTAACGAGATTAAATTTTAAACAGTTAATCCATTATGTTCCAATTTAATCGATTAAGATTTTAAAACATTTTAGCCCAGGTACTCAATTAAGGAAACAATTAATCGATTAAGATATTAAAAAAAATCCCTAGTAATCGATGAATGAAACATATAATCGATTAAGACCTTTTGGAACAACCCATGTAATCGATTAAAACATAGAATAATTGATTAAATAAGTCACGAAAACAGATTTTGACACAGTTTGAATTAGTTTATAGGTTTGCTAAGACTCTAAAATATCGACCTATTCTAAACACCTAATATGCACTCAACATAGAGCCAAAGGGGCAGGAAAACATATTCAAACAAGAATGCATTTTACAATTAAGGATACATGCATATTATGGCGATAAGTGAGTTTTTAGGATTTTCTAGAAGTCTAGCATACACTCAAGTACTTAGGTAATGTATCAGACATAACATGTGATTAGACATTGTAGAGCAGTATTTATCATGATATTTGGTTACCTCACATGCTTTACCTCATCTTTATCAAGATGTTTGAAGTTTGCCATATTTGATGTTTTCTTTGGCCTTTCTTCAATCTTTGATTCTTGTCCTTTTCTTGCATAGAATATCAATTCTTGAAGTATTTATCCTCATTAGTACCTACAAAACAGTAAGTATACCTTTCCTCTACTCTTTTGGAGATGGCTTAATCAAACATTAAATTCGTTTAGGCTTTCCAAAAAACGTTTTGGTTAAATTGCATTAATGTGAGATTTAACTTGTGCTTCAACATGATTAGGAAATCCTAGATGGTATTTCTAGATTTACTTATTAATCAAAACATGATTGAAAGATTCTTATACTTGTTCAATAATATCATGTTTGCATTTAAAAACAGGTAAATGTAACATACAAAAAACATTAGGCCTAAAAATGATTTATGGGGGAATCCATGATTTTCGAGTTTATGGCCTTGCTAGTATTTCCTTATAGTATTTATTTATGACACTTAAAGTATGCAATACTTATATTTAAGAAGCGATACCTTGTTTTACCTTTGTTGTACAATGCTTCCTATCTTCAAGTATTTGTTATGACAAGTTGCTCATAAGTGTCATAGTCTCCTTTACTTTGGTGATAAGGCAAATAAGTTGGATCTTCTCACCTTCTTATGCGCCTAGAACATTTGTTGTCCATATGAAAGTTGAAGTCCATATGTCCTTAAGCACACCTAGAAAACACAATTACTTACTTTTCTTAGGTATCCAACTTAGCTTGGGTCCCTTGATGTTAGTAGCTTGGGGATTTGCTTTCTTAGTAATCTATATACAATTTCCATTTGGAACATCATGCATTCTAACATTACATGCATTCAAAGTATAACCATACAATCCACAATAGAAGCAATTAGGGGATTCAAGATGTGAAATTTTTAGAACATTTACTTGATTCTTGTGAAATGTGTTATTTGCATGCATATTTTATTTTCCAAACTAGATTTAATCCCATTATTTTCATATGTAGCAAATAAGTTTTTTGAATTGTGATAACTAGATGTGAAATTAGCAAGATTATCATTTAAGTCATTTAAATTAGAAGTACAATCACATGAAGAGTTAGCATATTCACCGTCTAAGGTTTATTATTCAATTTTCAGCATATCAATGAATTTTTGCAATTCACATATCTTCATTTCAAGATCTAAAATTAACCTTTTTCTTTCGATGTTCTTTTTAGCTAACATTTTAAGTTCTTCATGAATTTCAACATAAGCATCATAAAACATGTCATACATGGGAAGTATACGAAATTTGAAATAGAATTGGATGAGTATACCTCACTAGGCTCATCTTGCTCACTTACTTTGCAAGATTTCAGATTTTGAGCCATTAGACAAATCTTGTGTGATTCTTCATTTTCTGATATGCTTTTTGACGAATCGTCCTCTTCGGGTTCATCTCAAATGATATATGCCTTCTTAGCTTTGATGTCCCGAGAGTCTTTCTTGCAATCTTGTTCAACCTTCTTGGAAGTGGTAGGGCATGTGTACCTCATGCGTCCTACTTTCCTATTCTTATGGCATGATGCATTGTGATTAGGATTCTTGCTCATCTTGATCGAACTTTCTTTATCTTCCTCATGAATCTCCTTGGTTTCTCCATTCTTTCTTAAGTACTTTCTGAATTTGTTGATAAGGATGGACATGGCTTCATTATCCGTGTCAGAATCAAACTCATCATCATCATATGTCTCCTTTTGGCTTCTTGTATGTGATCTTGTTGCTTTGAAGGAGGTTTCTTTGATGTTCTCGTCCATTTGTTCATTGAGTGTCAAACGTCTTAATTCCAACTCATGTTCTTGAAGTTTGCCAAATAAAATTGTGAGTGTAATTTGTTTCAAGTCCTTTGACTCCATGATGACAGTCACCTTGGGTTGCCATTTCTTGTCCATACATCTCAACACTTTAACATTTAATTCATGTTTGGCAAATGATTTATCTAATGCAATGAGATGGTTGATCATATGAGTAAATCGCTTTTGTAAATCAGAAATAGACTCATGCGGAAACATGTGAAATAGCTCATAATCATGCATCAATGTATTAAATCTAGAACGTTTGACCTCACTAGTGCCTTCGTGGGTTACTTGTAAAGTGTTCCACATATCCTTGGCACTATCGCACTGAGAAACTCCAAGGAACTCATCGTATGAGAGTGCAAAGGTTATAATGTTTTTGGCTTTCAAATCAAATTGCACTTTTCTCTTTTCCTTGTTGGTCAAGAGACTTCTAGGTTTCTCTTTCATTTTTCCGTTCACTATATGTAGTGGAACGAAAGGTCCATTTTCTATGGAATCCCAAATTTTCATATCAATGGCCTCAATAAAAATCCTCATTCGGATTTTCCAGCAGGTATACCCCTGCCTCTGAAAATCAGAGGGCAATCGATGGATACACCATCACCACTAAACGGGTTAGAGGATCCCATGGTAAAAGTGCCTAGGATCAATGATCTAAGCGACTAAGTTAGCACAATCGTACTAGATTTGATACCAATTGTTGGGTCCAGCGGGGCTCTACCACTCACCTAGGGGCTGAATAGGTGATACTATACACAATTACCATCGTTCAATAAACAAAGAAGAAATATAAATTTACACACTTTTTAATCGATTAACTAACCTACTTAGTCGATTATGTTGTTCAGTTACAGTTAAAACAATTTTTTCGATCTTCCAAGATTACCAAGATTCAACCAAACTTACATGCACTTATTACAGACAATTAAAAACAGTAAATGCACAATACAAAATATGCAATTATCAGAGAATTATATGCATGTCAAGTTACGTAAATCAAGTAATGTGGAAATGTAAAAAGATAAGGGAAAAGAAGAATGAGACTCGACTTTTATCCTGGTTCGTTCGCGGGTCCTCTTGCAAACTACATCCAAGCCTCCCCTTCTGTTCTTGAGAGATTTTTCTTCACTATGGAAATTCAATGTTCTTACAAATACAATTCCAATACAAGACGCAAGACGCTCCTTTCTTGGATCTTAAACCCCCACTTCCGTTTGACTATGAAACTCGCCTACTAGGATACCTCACCGTTCGTGACTCTAGCCTCAGCCTAAGTATCGATTACAACCAAGACCTCTTGCTTCTCACGAAGGCACTTACCTAACCGTAGCTTCAGACCACATATTTCTCATTACTGTGTTAGCCCAATTGATTGAAAGGTTATTCTTAAGAGCATACATCAATTGCAGTTCCATGTCATTTATTTGAGAATTATTTGAATATTTTGGAAGAATGACATAACTTAAAAATTAATGAAGCAAGCGATCTTGGAGATTGAGATTTCCTACAGCAAGGATATCTTTATTCTTTACAGTTTCACCTAGCATCATTTGCTTACGTATTTCTATTTCCCTCTTAGAGAATCTACATATAGAGTAGTAGAACTCTTTTCCATCATAATTATCCCAATCGCATGCAAGACCGAAATCTTTGATGCTACCTTGAAAAGGTAGGTTACAGCAAATTGAACTAAAGGTCTTAATATCCATAATAATTTCTTTTCCTTTAACATAGGATGTAATACAATTTTTCTTAAAGTTCAAGTTCATGATAATAGGCTTTTGATTCCTCACAAAAATAAAAAAGATCTTGTTGCCTTAGAAGAGTAGAGAAATGAAAATATTCAAAGTCAAAGTTTTTGACATTACCATACTTAGGAGCGAAAATGGAGTGTCTAAGAAAATGCTTTGAGAATGCTTTGCATTGAACATCTTTTGCAAGAAGACGTGCCAAGTCCAAAGGATTAGCTTTAGAAGATGAAGCTTCTTGCTTTCTTTGAGACACACCGGTACGTTGCATCTTAGCTCTTGATGATGACGCCATGAATTGCGGTTTTTGAAAGGTTAAGTTTTGAGTTTTGAGAGATTTGGGGATTTTTGATTGGGGCCACTAAACACGAAATCTATGGAATAGAAGTGTTTAGAATTGAAAATGTGATATAAACGACTCAAAAATCACACAAATCATTTCAAAAATGAGGTTTTTAGGAAAACTCTAGGTTGAACAAGAAAAAGAGGTTTGAGGAGGAAAAATAAGTGTTTGAAAAACGAGGAGGGAAACTTAAATACTACTAAGAGTAATCGGTTACTCAACACAAAATAATTCCTAGATTTCAAACATACACCTTAGGTAATCGATTACATAGGTGGGTAATCAATTACTCAGGCCACATGCTCAATGCTTTAATCGGTAACTGAACCCAAAATTTGAGTTTTCCAGGCATACCTGATGCCTGGTAATCGGTTACTCATCACATGCAATCAATTACATAACCAATAATTTGAAAATTTTGAAAAGATTGAAGCAATTTTAAATACAAGTAGGCATATTATGAGCATAATGAAGCACACATATAATCAAGAATAAGCATTTAAGATAAGTAAGTTTCATCAAGTATGCCTAATTTACGTCTAATTTTATAGAAAGGTTCTTTTGCCAAGGGTTTAGTGAATATATCTGTTAGTTGGTCATGAGTATCAACAAATTTTACATATACATCTTTCTTGTGGACATGGTCCCTAAGGAAATGATGTCTTATATCTATGTTTGGTTCTAGAATGTATTACTGGATTCTTTGTGAGATTTATAGCACTAGAATTGTCACATTTTAGGGTATGCAACCTAAGTCCAAGCCATAATCTCGCAATTGTTGTTTAAGCCACAACACTTGGACACAACAACTACCTGCCGCTATGTATTCTGCCTCAACAATACTTGGAGCAACACATGCTAGTTTCTTGCATGACAATGAGACCAATGCATTACCTAATATATGATAAGTATCACTTGTAGTTTTTATTTCAGCTTTGCATCCAGCAGAATCTGAATATGCAACCAAATCACATATACTTCATTTTGGATACCATAATCCAACGTCAATTGTACCTTTTAGATATTTAATGATTCTTTTGACAATAACTAAATGTGACTCTTTTGGTTTAGATTGATAACGAGCACACAAGAAGACACTAAACATTATATCAGGTCTACTAGCAGTTTCCAACTTTAATATATCAATGCATTTTCCAGCTTCATCCGTATCAATGTATGTGCTAGAATCCATAGGAGTGGTAATTGGCTTGCAGTCATCCATTTCAAATCTTTTTAGAAAGTCTCTACAGTATTTGGATTGACTCACACAAATACCATCCTTGAGTTTTTTATTTGTAATCCAAGGAAGTAATTTAGCTTCCCCATCATAGACATTTCAAACTCCCCTTGCATCATTTTTCCAAAATCACTACACAAGGTTTCATTAGTAGAACAAAAATAATATCATCTAAATATATTTGAACAAGAAGAGTAAGATAATTTATTTTCTTAATAAATAGTGTAGCGTCGACCTTTCCTTTTGTAAAACCTTTTTCTATAAGAAAGTTTGTTAGATGTTTGTACCAAGCACGCGAAGCTTGCTTTAAGCCATAAAGAGCTTTCTTTAATTTATAGACATGATAAGGATGTTTGTAGTCTTTAAAACCTGGAGGATGTTCTACAAACACTTCCTCTTGTATATAACCATTAAGAAATGCACTCTTTATGTCCATTTGATATAACTAAAAATTTAAAGAGCATGCATATGCAAGTAGAAACTGAATAATTTCAAGTCTAGCAACAAGAGCGAAGGTCTCATCAGAATCTATACCTTCTTCCTGATTGTATCCTTGTGCTACTAGTCTAGCTTTATTTTTTTATCAATAATTCCATTTTCATCTGATTTATTATGGAATACTCAACGAGTTCCTATAACATTCCTATTATCTGGTATAGGAACAAGTTCCCAAACTTTATTTCTCTCAAACTGGTTCAATTCTTCTTGTATAGCAAGAATCTAGTGTTCATCCTCGATTGTATCATCAATCTTGGAAGCATCTATTTGAGAAAAGAAGGCCATGTTTAAACAAACATCATTTAGCTTTAAACGAGTAGTGACACCCTTACTTATGTCACCAATGATGTTGTCAATAAGATGGTCTCGATGAGTTCTCCATTCTTTGGGTAAATCAGAACGAATACGCTCTTCTTGAGAGGAAAGAATATCATCCATTTTCAAGTGCTCAGTATTGGTTGTTGCATTGGTAAAAGAATCCTCCATTAAAAGGGAACTTGGCAAGTCCGCTCAAATTTTCCTACAAAACAAGTTAAGTAATATTAGGTACCCAATTTTCTTTGGGTCCTACATGGTTAGGACCTTTCTCAACCCATCTATAATGACCTAATGGTACACCATATTTTCTAATCATGCAAGTGTTTAGTGTATGGCCATGGTTCTTACAGTAATTGCATATGAGATGATGCTTATGTATCCTAGATTTGTTGTTATTAACATTAGATGCATGGATACTTTGTTTTTGAAAGTTTATCTTTGTTGAGACATTTTGTTTCTAGAAACTTGGCTGTTAGAATAGCTAAGACCTCTTCAGTCTATAGAATATCTCTAAACCTTGATAATTTTTTCCAGTTATTTGCTACGTTTGTTTATTTTATTAAGTTCAAGACTTAATGTTGAAATTTTCTTTTCAAGAGTAATGTAGTTTTGACATGAAGAAGATGATGTATTATTTCTGAATTCTTCTAACTCATATTTTTGTTTTAAAAATAGTTTGGTGAGTTGGACGTATTCATCATGTAAATCATTAGATGCAATTTTCAATTCGGAAGAAGAAAATAGGTTAGATTCATTTACCTCTTCATCATTAGAGTGATGAGATGCCATGAGAGAGAGATGTGCTTGTTCTTCATTTTCTGGTTCAGAGGCGGAACTGGTATCATTATTTTACCAAGCTATATAAGCTCTTTGTCCAGTCTTCATTTCATTTTTACCCTTGAAGGCATTCCTCTACAGATTTCGACAATCCATTTTTATATGACCAGGCTTACCACATTCAAAGCATGTGAAGTTTTAGTTTTAAGTGGAAGTGTCATTATTCTTGGTAAATTTCTTCATTTGTCCAATTTTAGTGTCTTTGTTCCTTTTAAGGAACTTGCTGAACTTCTACGAACAGACTCATATCTATCCACTTTTTTTTTCAAATTCTTCTCCCGATGAATCATATCTATCCACTTTTTCCTTGAAAGAGATATTCTTCTTCTTCTTTTCTTGCTCTTCATGTTGTTTAAGCTAACTGAGCTATAATTCATGTTTCTGCAATTTTCCAAACAAAGCAGCCACAAGCATTTTTGATAAATTTTTCATTTTAGAAATGGCTGTAACTTTTGGTTGTCATGTTCTGGTAAGTGATCTCAGAACTTTTAAGTTCAAGTTACTATTTGATAAAGTTTTTCCAAGTGCAATAAGATGATTTGTAAGGTGAGTAAATCTCCAGGCTTCATACGAAACATTTCGTATTCCTGGGAAAGAGTATTTAGTCTCGGCCTTTTTACCTCCTCAATTCATTCGTGTGTAGTCTCTAGAGTATCCCACATTTCTTTAGTAGATTTGCAGTTTACTACAAGTTCCTCAATACCGAGTGTAGAAGTGAGGATATTTTTTGCTTTTAGATCATATTGCACTTTCTTCTTGTCTTCATCATTCCATGCAGATTTCGGCTTCACTTCCCTCACACTGTTGATAATTGTGAAGGGTTCATAGGGTCCTTCCTCAATTGTATTCCAAATGTCTAGATCTTGAGACTCTATGAAGATTCTCATTCTGATCTTCCAAAAGTCGTAGCATTCTCCAACAAAACTTGGAGGGCGATTGATGTTGGACCCTTCTTCTAGAAATGATCTTGCAGCCATCTTCAACGCATGATCAGTTTTGAGAATAAATTACTCAAAAAAAAAAGCTTTGGTGCCAATTGTAAGATTGAGATGGCAGCTAAGGGGGGGGGGGATTAGTTGTTTAAAAGTATGACTGATTTTTATGCACAATTCAAGAGTTAATAGCAGCGGAAAATAATATGCAGAAATAATCAAGTAAATGTAAGTAGATAAAGGAGAAGAGAGTACACTGATGTTTTTATACTGATTCACCTTCTTGTCCACCGAAGGCTACATCCAATACTCTTGCAGCACAAGAGATCTCTTCACTAGATATTAAGAGTAGTAATTAAAATTTCTCACCCTGAGATTCCCTTGTACCTTACTCACTCTCTAACACATATATCGCTCTTTGAAAATGGTTGTTCAAAGATTATTACTCTCATTTTTGGTGTGTTCATTTTATTTGATTAAGTAAATGAACTTGGTTTTATTCTTTGTTCGTCATCTCGGCTTTGTTGAAATAAATTCCAATGCCGGTATCATGGTTTCAAGAATATTCCAGTTACAACTTACTTCTTAATAATCATGTGAATGAGTTATTCTTTCTTTGCCCCATCTCGGCTTTGTTAGAATAAATTCTAACACCGGTACAATGATATCGAAGCAATCCCTTTTTACATAATTATTAAGTACCTTTGAATACCATCTCGGTTTTGTGGAATAAATTCCAACACCAGTTTAATGGTATTCTAATGTAGAAAAGTGATGAATAGTTAGTTGTTAGAAACAAATAAATAAATAAAGAACAAAAAAGTAATAAATTTAACTGACCTTTATTTATTTACTCCCTTTCAGGTTCATTTTATTAACAAACCAAACTTCTTCCTTAAGGAAGGTTGGTATTAAAGAATAAATAAATTGCGGAAAGTAAATAACAATAAATAAAAGTTAGTAAGTTAGTTTCATCACTTTTGTATATTAAA
>NW_017727318.1:0-12407 GCF_001865875.1 Lupinus angustifolius | reverse complement strand
ACTTCTTAGTTTATTTGTTATGTGTTTGAGACAAGTGATTTTATGACTTAAAATCAATTTTTAGGTGATCAATCCAAAAAGAACATTAAGAATTTCTCAAACAAGTAAAATTAATCAAAGCACCAACGTGAATGATTAAAATTCAATTCTTTTATAATATAAGAAGAAGTAGAAATACATAACCATATTCAAAATAAATTGTTAGGAGCATGAGCCATCCATCCAAGGACTGGACGCTTTGAGTTCCAAATGTGATTACAAAATTGATTTTTGCATCTCATTTACCTTCTCCTTTTCTCCTTTGAATTCTAAACTAAAATTACAAACTTACTTGAAATAAAACTCCTAAGAACTAAGAACAAGAAGAGAGAACTTCAGAGAATTTCTAGGCAGAATGTGTAAGATGTATTGTGTGTTATTGCTTCCTCTTTTTTTGCTTGAATGGAATGCCTTATTTATAGAAATTCTTCTGGGCCGCTGAGCTGCTTGTCAGCCCGCTAAGCAGCTGACCAAACCCTTCAGCATGGGTTTGGTCCCTTGATCAAGTAGCTTTGTCACCTCCTTATGCTTGACTCATCAAAGCTAGTTGTGAGCTATGAAACAAGCTATTGTGAGCTACTCTGAAAAACCTATGGTGGGATACTTGAGGTGAGGTCATTGGTGACTTCATGGTTTGCTTGATGGCTAAGTCAAGTCTGTTGCACTGCTAAGCTGCTTGTTCAACAACTTTGACCGTGCTGACTGGGAAATTGCCTGGTGCTTGCTGATCTAGTCAGGAGTCTAGTTCTCCGCTAAGCTGCTTGGTTGGATGGCTAAGCTTCTTGTTCAGCATCTTGGGCATGTGCTAAGCTTGTGTTTGACCGTGTCAAGCTGAGTTCTGACCGTGCAAGGACTAGTCTGGTGCTAGGCTGAGCGGCCAAGCAGGTCCGCTCAACTACTTCCTTGAGCAGCTTGGTCCAGGTCAGGCTAGTGTCCAGGTCACCATAGCGTGGCTTGGTCCAAACTTAGCTGGTTGGTTGAGCACCTTGGTTTTTGACTTCTTTTTCTTTTTGACCATGAGTCTTTTTTTTTTCTCTTCTTTTCTTCTTTCTAAATCCTACAAAATACATAAAAAAGAAATACACACACAAATATACAAGTTTGTGATATTTTATACAAAAAGTATTGTTTTAAGTTGGGTTTTCTCAATTATGATTAAGATAAGTGCCATAAAAATGTATGAAATTTAGATATGTTTGGCACTTATCAATGGTGTCACTTGGAAATGGTGTTTTTCAAAGAGTGATATAGGTGTTAGAGAGTGAGTAAGGTGCAAGGGAATCTCGGGGTGAGAAATTGTCAAAGAGAAGCTGAAATGTTTGAAGTTGAAGCTGAAAGTTTAGAATATAAAACCTTTGGTTGCTTGGATAATAAATTGACTTACATTTCTAAGGCCACCCTTAGCATTGATTGTGAAGATAAATTGGTTGATTTGGACATGGAGCAAATTTTGATGAGAAAGAATCTTCTTGTGCATTGGTGGAGCACTGCTAATATGAAGGAGAGTCTTTTGCATCAGAAATCTAGAGACAAGTGGTTGAGGGAGGGAGATGCTAATACTAGTTATTTCCATACTTATATTAACAATATGCATATAAGGAATCAAATTTTAGGGGTTTGGATTGATGGGGTTAGGTGTGTTGAAGAGAAGAACATTTATGATGGGGTGGCAAATTACTTTAAATCTTTGTTTCATTATGATCAAAAGATCTAATCCTACGATTGATGGAGTTGATTTTCCTACACTTTCGGAATCCCAAGTCCTTGATTTAGATAAGGTTGTCTCGGGGAAGGAGTTAAAAGAAGTAGTTTAGTATTGTGTTGGTGACAAGAGTTCGGGCCCTAATGGTTTCAACTTTAAGTTTTATTAGGAATTTTGGGATCTTCTGAAAAATTATTTGGGCCATTTTGTAAATGATTTTCACGAGAATGGCAAGAACCCGAAAGGTTTAAACTCTTCTTTTATTGCTTTGATTCCTAAGATCAAGAATGCTAATAAGTTTCATGATTTCAAACCTATCTCTATGTAAGGTTTGCTATACAAGATCATTGTTAAAATCTTGCCGGGGAGACTAAAGCAAGTGGTGGGTTTGTTATTTTTCTCTTCTGAGTCTGAATTTTTTCTAGGGTCGTAATATTCTTGATGCAGCAGTTGTGATTAATGAGGTGATTCACTCAGTGAAGAATGACATGGGTGGTTGTATCCTTTTCAAGGTGGATTTTGAAAAAGCTTATGATTCTGTTAGTTGGAATTTTCTTGATTATATGCTTGGCCGGTTTGGTTTCTATAGTAGATGGAGGATGTGGACTAATGCTTGTTTGATTTCAAAATCGATGTCTGCTTTAGTTAATGGTTCTCCTTTTGAGCAATTTTCGGTGTCTAAAGGGATTCGTTAGAGTGAGCATATGGCTCCTTTTCTTTTCATATTAGTGGTAGAAGGTTTTGTTAGAAAAGCCAAATCTAGCGGCTTATTTGAAGGGTACAAAGTGGAAAGATTTAGTGTGGAGATTACCGACCTTCAGTTTGTTGATGATACTATTTTGGTTTGCACTCCAAATGAGAACATTTGGTGTGTGAAGAGTATTCTCATATGTTTTGAGATGGTCTCTAGGTTGAAGGTTAATTTCAACAAAAGTTCTTTGACTGGTATATGAGTAACAAATTGTCTTCTTTCAGCTGTAGCAACTTTTTTGTCTTGTAAAATTGGTTTCATCCCCTTTCTCTATCTTGGAATTCCGATGGGAGCTAATCCAAGTAGATACTCGACATGACAGAATGTTATTCAGAAGGTGTCTAATAGATTGGCAGGATGGAAGGGCAAACATATTTCATTTGGTGGTAAAGTGGTGCTAATTAATTTAGTGCTTAATAATATTCATATCTACATGTTATCTCTATTTAAGGCACCGAAGAAGGTTATCTCAAAACTAGTTTCTCTTTAGAGAAAGTTTCTTTTGAGTAACAAGAGTGGTGCAAAAGGTATTCCTTGGGTTGCTTGGTCTGATGTGTGTAAGCCTAAAAAGCTTGGCAGTTTGTGAGTCAAGGATCTTTCTAGGTTTAATGATGCTCTTTTAGGAAAGTGGAAGTGGAGAAGGCTTGTGGAACTTGAGGCTTTATGGGTAAGAGTGATCAACTCTAAGTATGAAAATCATGGGATTTTCAACGCCACTATATATGATTTGAGATGGTGGATGGACTTGGTTAAAATTGGTTCATCTTTGGGAGATGGTTCTAACTGGTTGGAGATCAATCTTTGGAAGGAAATTGGTGATGAGTTACATATTAGATTTTGGCAGGACACTTGGTTTGACCAGCAAAATCTTAGAGAAACTTTCCCGAGATTGCATATGCTTGCGTTGGAGAATGAGGCTACGGTTGTGGATTATGGGACTTGGACAAATGAGGAGTGGTCTTGGAAAATTCGGTGGAGGAGGAATTTATTTCATTGGAAGAAAGATCTTGTGCGATGCCTTTATGATCTTATTCAGAATCATTCTTGCACTACGGGTGTTGGTGATAGATGGAGATGGAATCTTGAAAAATCGGGGAGCTATTTGGTGAAAATTGCTTACATGGTGGAATTGAATTCAACTGTGACGAAACCAGGTAATATTCTTCATTTATGATGGATTAATTGTGCTCCTTCGAAGGTTTGTTGTTTAATATGGAAAATTATTAAAGGAAGGGTAACAACCAAAACTGAGCTTCATAAGAGAAATATTATTGGGGCGGATGATGTGAAGTGTGTGTTGTATCTTCTACATGATGAATATATTGACCATCTATTCTTATCTTGTCCCTCTGTCATCAATGTGTGGAAAAGTTCTTATTTTTGGCTCAACTTCAGTATAGTGTGTCAATTTCGATTGTGGAAGTGCTTCAGCTTTATGATTCCCTTTGTAAGATTAATAAAGGGAAATCTATGGGGAGAATATTATGGTTTGTTGTTATACAGTCCATTTGGAGTATGAGGAATGATATTATTTTTAGAGGGGACAATGCTAGTTTTATCCACATTATAGACTTGATTCAAATTAGATCTTGGGTTAGGTTCTCCAAAAATTTGGGATCATATTCTTACACTTTTGCTCAATGGTATACTGATCCTTATACTTGTATTGAACTTTATTGTAAGTTGTAAGTGGATTGAGATCTCTTATGCCCATTTTTAATAGATTTGCTTATCAAATAAAACTTCACTAGTTAGGAGAATCTCCCTTAGATATAGGATTCCAACTTTGGAAGGCCTACAGCTAAGAGGAAGCACCTTACCCATGGAAACAACAATTGCACGCTGTCTCATAATCAAAAGGAAACAACTCAACATCTCTTTTTCACTTGCAATAGAACGTACAAGATATGTCAATTGTGTTATCTAAACTTTACTCCACAAATTTAATTTTGTTCGCAGTATTACAGTTTTGGATTTTCGGTAACGATATTGTTATCGCAATCGTGGTTGAAATTTTCACAATTACTATAAACACAACATCATCCAACACGGATGTTATCAATGGATTGGCTTCTCAAATGCCCTCCCATCAAATCCAGAGTTACATTTTCTGCAGCACAATGGTCCTACTTGAAAGAGTTACATTTTATGGATTGTAGCTGTATGAAGCATTTTGTGTAGGAGTCACTTTTAGTAGATATCCTTCTCTTTTTATAATTCTCATAAGTATAAGGAGGTGACTTCGTATTTGAGTCCTAACATAAATCTGTTGTTTTAATTCCAGTGTAATTCTGGTACCCTTCTCAATAAAATTCATTTTCTGATATAAAAAGAAAGTATTTCCTTTTTGATAGGCTCCAAACCTAAATAACAATCACAATTACTATCATTTCTATTGCATTTAGATGCCATTATTCTTACTCGTGATAGTACAATATAAATTTAAATCCTTGCAGGTGAATAAAATATGAACATCTATCTAGGCATTGTTTTAATATGAACATCTAGGCAATGTTTTAACTATCAAATTTATTTTCCCATAATTGTTTTTAGTATAATTATAACCTCTGCCCCAACCACAATTTAAAATATTATACGTAGAGCATTACGAATAACACAATTTCACAATATAGGCTTATAATGCTAATTAATAACGTCTCAAATATTTATGAGCTTCAATACATGGCTGATCTTTTTTGATAGGAATTTTTATTATTTATACTAGTAGTGGTGACAAACACTTCGTGTTACCACAAATTCATACTTTTATGATGTCACAAAATTTATATATTTTATTTTGGACAATTAGAATATTTCTTTTGTATTGAATATAATTTATATTATATTTTTTATTGGAGATATTTTATATTATAACATTTTTTATTATAACGCTAGAGAGATGGTTAATAGGTTGATGGTGCTTAATTACATACTTAAATATAATTATATGTTTTTTTGTAAAAATTAAAAAAATTAAGGGTAAAGTAGGAAAGTGAAATTACACCATAGTAGTTATTTCATGTTTTTCCTTTATATATTGTATAGATATAAATATAGATGTAATAGGGATATGGGCATTAGATTATATGGTTTTTTGTAAAAAATAAAAAATAGGCAAGGGCAAAATAAGAAATTATAAATTACTCCATGGTGGATGATTAGACCATGTTTTGACTTTATAATAAGTATAGATAACTAAATTATTTCCCCCAAACAAATTTGTATATCTAATGTACACCCACCTTAATAGAAGACAAAAAAGAAAATGATAAAAATCAAATATTATGTTTCAGGGTCTCTATATTTCTTTCAAAAGGCTTGTGCATTTTTTTTTCCAAGTAAATTGCACTTACGCATCTAAGGTTCAGTACTTCAGTGAAACTACTTTCAAATCTATTTCAAATGGATCATTGCAATGCTTAACTTTGTATAATTTATGTAGTTTCACTAAACTAAGGTGTTAGTAAGGTGGTTTAAAAAAATGAATTGACACTTTATGTTTATTAAACCATATAGCAGTAGTGTGCATTTAGAATAGTACAAATTAAGCATCGAAATTTTTTCCTAAGTCTTTCTACACTCAAGTTGGATCCCATTTGTGTAAAACTATACCAGTGATTTACATGACTCACTAAATGTTGTCCTATATACAGAATATGCCAGAAGTAGATTCATTGATTTGTTAAATAACTGAGAAAACATTCATCTAGTGATATAAAGTCTTATTAAATCTTAAAAAGACCAAAAGATCAATATTCAATTCCTGTGAATGACATTAATTCAGAGGAGTTGCCACCGATCCCAAAAAATATTAGTTTTTTACTTATAAGATTAGGAGATATCCTTGATATACTCGTGGGTAAAGCTATCTCGACAGTGGGACCTGGAAAAACGCCTATGTTGAATGATAATGAAGTGATAATTATTGGTTTGTGGGTTATGTGGTACTAACTTTTTGTGCTAAGTTGAAGACAATCAAATTCCATATAATAAGTTTCCTTTACGAGCACGAAATGATAGGGCACTTCTGCCCCTGTAAATGTCTTCGAAAATAATCGATTTAATTAATTAAAAAATGGTATTTGCATTGATTAGTTTCATCATTTTCCTTCTTTTGAAATGTCAATGTCTTTATGCGTAAGCATGTCATGGACATTTGTACAAATCTGAATTCATTGCTATGTGACAGAAGAAGCCAATTCTTCTTACTAGCAACCTATGTGAGCTTTTCTTTTGCAAATGACTAACACCACTTGAGTCTTAAATGGAATTGTGGATTCCACTATAAATCACTTTGCATAATTGGGTATTTGGGTCCCAACTTTTTTTCATTCCATTTTTTCCTTTTATTAAGTAGGAAACTATGATGGATCGGAAGATGCTTTGATATGGTGGTTTACGGTTTGATCATTAAGAAAATTATATTTGCTATTTAGTTGAAGTTTGAACATTGATTGCGTTGAGAGCCATTAAGATTAAACCTAGAATTAAGGGTGGCGATTAAACCGAAAATTTAATATAGCCCCTAATTGAATCAAGGGAGTGAACATTTGCAATAGAACTTTAAAATAACCATGATTAATTTTGTTTATGGCATAAATCACATTTCATAATAAGATAATAATGAGAATCATCCATTTCATATCTTTTGATGATGTCCAAGATTATGCTGAGTTTAAGAAACATTATCTTCTTTAAAATTTGATAGGATATAACTAAACTAATTACATTTATTCCTCTTTGAAAATGTGAGTAATAAATTAGGATATGATTGAAAAATGAAGTATAAAGTAGCTTTGTGTTTCTAAAATATTAATTTTTTTCAACAAAAAAAACAAAAATGTGAAATAAATAAAAAAACTAAAATGTGAAAACATAAAAGGATATGAAATGAATGGTGTAACCTTTTTTAGTATTGAAGTGAAATAGCCATAAACTCTGTACAGGTTAATTGCATTTCAACCAAGTTTAGCAAGTAATCCTAGATTCTTAAGGGGTGGCTCTATACAAATAGTTTGTGAATCCATATTCAAGTTTTTATCTTGATAGTGCTGTTCAGCTGCTGTATATATTCTTTGTCTTCTGTGCTATGCCTTTAAAATTTGATTTTATAAAAAAAAACTATAAACTCGCTAGGAGATTCAGATTTTATGGGTCTAAAGCCGTTGCATTAGTACTTTAGTAGCTTGATGTTGTGCTGTATGTGGAATCGAATCTTTGAATCATAAATAATTTTTAATAAAGTTATATGTCTTTATTAAATTATCTTACATATTTTGCTACAAATTCTCATACTTATAAGATTTTGATTACTTGTAAATCATTTAATAAGAGAAAGACTTATGTGAAAATGTATATATTTAGAGATAACTAATCAAATCTTGACAACACATTAAATATTTAATTAATTAAAATTTGGTCAATAATAATAATACAAAAAATATAATTATATTTATATCCAAATATAGCGTGTTGTATATATTTCTTTATAAGTTTTTCTCATTTAATAATAAATGACATGTCACTTTATAATACATATGTTATAGCTGAGGAGAATATATAATTTTCCATAATTTTTTACTTACAAAGTTCATTTCTTATGCGACCAAAGATACAATTCTACTTCGACCATCCTAGGTGAATTTTTGTATTATCTACATTTCGTGATCCTAGTTTATAAGGCACTTGCATTTTAAAAGAAAGTTTTAATATCATTGAATTAAGCCTAGTTATTATTATACATATAAAATGGAAAATATTTATTAGATATGTTTGTACGTTTACTCATGTAAGAACGAGGTTGCAAATTATGATCATTTTTTCTGTAAAATCAAGAGTTAATGTACAGCGGAAAATATATGCAGAAAAATAATCAAGATAAAATGAAAGAGATAAGGGAGAATAGAATACATAGTGATTTTTATACTGGTTCACCTTCTAGTCCACCGAAGGCTACGTCCAGTACTCTTGCAATACAAGAGATTTCTTCACTAAGAATTATGAGTTGTAATTACAATATCTCACCCGGAGATTTCTATGTACCTTACACACTCTCTAATCCTTATTCACTCTTGGAAAACACTTTTCCAAGTGATTCTAATCCCCTTTCTTTTCACACCCCGTGAAAGAAAGTATTCTACAACAATATTGAAGAATGTACAACAATGGCTGATTAATTTTACAAGTATGAAAGTAATATAACTTGCAATCCAATCAACTCTTTATGTATACCAAGTAATAATGCTCTTTGGAAAACTTTGAAACAGTTCTAAGCAACTTCAGAAAAACAACTTTGAAAGTTAAGGACTAGTTGCAAAAAGTGTAGAGAAATAACTTCAGAATAAGTTTAAGAGCTTTTGAAAATTGTATAAGAGTTGTGTGTTGTTGTATGTTTGTGTTGTGAGAGTTAGAGCCTTTATATATACTTTCTAAACACCCATGATGCCTTTCTGAAAGTGTAGGAGTTGTTTGAAGTGAAGAGATTTCGTTTGGAGTAAGAACATTTCATTTTTGAAATCTGAAATCTGATGCAACAGCTGTGAGTAATCGATTACTGACAGTGGGTAATCGATTACCCAAACTCTCTGTCCATTGTTCATTTAAAATCAAATTAGAGTAATCGATTATAGCAATTTGGGTAATCAGTTACTCAACGTTTCAAAACTGACAATCTGTTACTCAAAGATAATAATTGATTACTCTGAACAGTTTTAAGTTGGATAACTCTTTTCTCACACACGTAACCTGTTACTTAGATTAAGTAACTCGTTACACACTATTTTTTAAAATTATTTTAAGTATTTTAAAGTGTTTGAACTTTCTGTAAAAATAGTTTGAGCATTACTACTTTGTATATTGAAGAGATTTAGGATAGAAGTATCTACACAGACTTAATCTAATTATCTTAAGCTTTAATCTTCTCTGTCTTGATAAGTATTCTTCATTTTCTTCTTTTTAGTGATGTTGGTATCTTCATCAAAACCGTGTCAAAGTCAGGAGGAAAGATTTTCTTCACAACTCATTCAAGCAACTTCATATGTATTTGCAAATATTCCTTTTTATCCTCTTATCCACTCGAACATCAACCCTATCAATGTCAAGCTCAAAAACAATAGTAGTGATGGCCTCTTTAATCTTATAATGCATGGCTCTCTTAATAATGGTTATCTCCTTTCCATACGAAACTCCTTAAAAGACACTTGATTTGAATGATCATAACTTTCTTTTTCTAGCTATTTCAATTCATGCATTCATGCATGCATTATCTTTATTGATGCCATGTGTAATAAATGTTTGTGCTTTACATGAAAACGACGTGTCTTTACATGCATTTGCATTTTATAGCCTCTTCCATTTTCCACATCTCATCTTTATATCATCTCACGTCTCTCTGCAACTTACGCGTAGCTTTTTGAGTCCTAAAGTAACATTTATGTCTCAAAATATTTATGTCTTCATTTCCTAAATCATTCACATTTTATTAAGTAATATAAAAAATTAGTTTCTATTTTCATGATTTTTCTTTTTAATTAGGTGTCATTTTTTAAATAGATTTTACACAAATGAAACGTTAAAAGTAAGAAGTTGATCTCCATTCCCAAAAGAAATGCCCAAGATAGGTAAAACAAAACAACACAAAATATTAGTCTGCATGGGCGAGTGGTAAATTACGTGACTTACATCGTTATCTCTTTAATTTGTATCTCACAACTAGTATTGTGCTTGTGCATATGTCTATGCTTTAAATTTTTACCAACTCGTTCTGTGCTTGTGCATGTGTCTATGGTTTAAATATGTAGCAACTTGTTCAGCGGTAGGCAAATTGAATGTTAAGGCGTTTCTTATCAATGTACATGAGTCCAAATCCTTTTGAATAAACAATTGTTACGGTCATCCCAACTCATGTAGAAGGCCAGGTCTTTTTGTAGTTTTACTAACGAACAACTTGAGTCTTACAGTCATCTTTTTTTTTACTTGCAAGCTTACATATTCTGTCTGGCAGTTGATGTACAACTGGATCAATCTTAGCATTGTTCTTCTTTGTGAACCTATAAACTATTTTCTCATGTATATGGGTTTACCATACTATAAGAAAATCTGAAAATTCTGAAGTATCATTTCGTTAGCAAGTATGTGGTCCATCTGGTTAGCGTTAAATGACATTATATTCAACTCAAACAAGTTGAGTATGCAGCAGATCGTAGATTCTGTGAAGGTGGAGTCTTGACTTTAGATTAATGGAAGACGTACCATTCCTACACTACTTTACTTTACTTGGATCTCAAACCTTCATCATTGTCTCTCTCATTTGTCTTAAATATTCTTTCCACATAAATCTTCCTTTTGAATATATTGTAAACCTTATTTAAAATTAATCAATTTTATCTTTTGCTGTTAGAAAAAGGATAGCCAGTATTCTACAAGGGATATGTACTTTTTATGTGATAACTAGGTGGGACCTTTGCTAAATAAAAAATATGTTTAAAGTTTTTTACGATGTTGCTAATCGGAAAATTGGTCAATTAAATTACTAAATTGAGTTGTTATAAACAAGTATAAAGAGTTGTTGAACCCACAAGGACTTGTTTTACGTTAAGCCATTCAACCAAAAAATGTTACTCTAACTAGATTTTGATAAGTAAGTTTAATTGGTTTTTTATGCAATTAAATTAAGTAGATAATTTAATAAACTATTGGAATAAATATGTTCGGATTAGACTTTACTATTCACTATCTATATGCACTTGATTCAACAAAACTTATTTATCAGACTAGGATTCTTTCATAAACAATATGAGATATCAATAGTATTAATCGCGAATGTCTTAGTCAAATTAATAGCTTATGAATAAAAGCTATATGTCTAACAACTCTGCTCATAAGATGAAGAATTATGATCCGTAAACAAAGCTCTATGTTTAGCAATTATTCTTGTAAAATTGAGAATTAGGGCAACACGTCAATGGTACTAATCGCTAATATCTTAGTCATATTAGTAGTTCATTAGTATAACTGAGTCTAACAACTATACTAACAAGATAAAGTTTTATGACCCGTTATCACAAATGTCTACCAACTCATGTTAACAAAATTGAGAGTTATTAATTGTTGAAAATAGCTCTATGTCTAGTAACTATAACAACATTCAAATAAAATATAACATATTGATACAAACTTATTTCTAGCAATTAGACCAATAAGACGAGTTATTCTAAAACATATTTAAAATGAGAATTTCTTTATACATTCATAATCACAAATTCATACAAAAAGGGTGTCAACTTTAAATAAGCATTAAGCACAAAAATAAATCAAAAGAATGACGAATAAGCATAAATTCAAATCAAAGTGTATACATCAAATAAATATTACATTCAATCCCAACAAGAAAGATGTTTACATACACACTATCATAGTTACTTAACACAAAGATAGAAAAATAGAAATTAAGCTTACAAGAGAAGAAATTACATCTTCAAAGAGCATAAATCAACTCCTCTAACCTTTTCTCATTGTTTCTACACCTCAATTCAAGCTAAAAGGCCAAAAGAACAAAGGAAAATCGAGTACAATGTATTTCTTGTGAAGAAGATCTTGCTCCTGACCTTGGCACGGTTTTGATGAAGACCCCAACATCCCCAAAAAGAAGAAAATGAAGATGACTTATGAAGACAAATGAAGATAAAGCTTCAAGACATTAGATTAAGTCTTTGTAAGTACTTCTATCCTAAACTCTTAAGTATATACAAGTATAATTGCTCAAACTATTTTTTAGAAAATGTGAGACACTTTTAAAAGACTTAAAACATTTTTCAAAAATATTGTGTAACAGGTTACTTCATTGAGCAGGTTACATGTGTGAGAAAAGAGTTATCCAACTGAAAAACTGTTTTTTGAAAGCTGAGTAACCGATTA
>NW_017727317.1:0-279 GCF_001865875.1 Lupinus angustifolius | reverse complement strand
TCCAAATATTGCAAAGACTTGTTAAAAAGATTCGATATGGATGACTGCAAGCCGATAGCTACTCCCATGGGACCAGGAACATACATCGATGCAGATGAACCCGGTAAATGTATTGAAATATCTAAATATCGAGGTATGATCGGATCTTTCTTGTACTTAATTGCTAGTAGACCTGACATAATGTTTCGTGTATGTTTGTATGCTCGCTATTAATCTAAACCAAAAGAATCACACCTAGTTGCTGTTAAGAGAATTTTGAAATATCTAAAAGGTACAACT
>NW_017727316.1:0-642 GCF_001865875.1 Lupinus angustifolius | reverse complement strand
TTTTGGGTGATTTTTGTGTCCATTCATATCACATTGTTCACTCTAAACACTTCTACCCCATTATTTTCGTGATTAGTGGTCCGAATAAAAAATCCCCAAAATCCCAAAACCCAAAAACCTAATCGTACCTACAGGCACTCAACCGATAAAGATCCTGCCTCTGCTGACCAAACAGAACCTAGCTCTCGCACACCACCACCTTCTGAGTTTCATGCTCAATCTTCCTCATCTATGCCTTCAAATCAGATGATTATGGATGAACTACATTCTCTTCGAGGCTACATCACTAACCGGATGGATGCTCTCGATACTCAGAATCAGCAAATCCAATATGAACTTCATTGTCTCTCCTCTAAGCTGAGCAGAATGGAAGTTGATGAAGACAATTCTGTGCCTGAGTCTTAGAGTGTGTCTAGGATTGTATTACTCTGTTTCTATTTTCAGCATATTTCTGAATACTTTTTATTATGTCTTATGTTTGAACATCTACTACTATATTATGCTATGTTCTTATGTTTGAACAATACCTGTTTTTATGTTCTGATATTATGATATTATGATATGCACTGTTATTATTGCTATATCAATTGTGCTTTATATCATGTATGCTATATATATATTGTGCTGGACTCTTGGCTTTTC
>NW_017727315.1:0-295 GCF_001865875.1 Lupinus angustifolius | reverse complement strand
TTGAACTCTTTGCAACTTGTTCTTAAACTTTCAAGATAATTTTGCAAAGTTGCTTTAAAGTGTTTCAAAGACTTTTACAAAGAGCATTATATACTTCTATATATATTCATAGTTTTTGGATTGCAAGTTACATAAGTTTCATACTTGTAAAGGCAATCTGCCATAGTTGAATATTCTTCATTGTTGTAAAGAATTCTTTCACGGGGTGTGAAGAGAAAGGGGAATATATTCAATTCTTTCTTTCACGGGGTGTGAAGAGAAAGGGAATTGATTCACTTGGAAAGGGGTTTTCCAA
>NW_017727314.1:0-598 GCF_001865875.1 Lupinus angustifolius | reverse complement strand
GTGTCAAAAGGAAAATAATCTTCCAAAAGGAAAGTATCCATGCTCATGAAAAATCTAGGATACATGCTCATCAACCCATATGTACATATTGTAAAATGCTTGGGCATACACCAAATACTTGTCAAATTAGAAAATATGGTGTACCCCTAAGAAAATATAAATGGGTTGAGAAATGCACTAACTCCTTAGGATCCAAGGAATATTGGATACCTAATAAAGCGTAATCTGTTTTGCAGGAAGATTTGAGAGCCGCCTGCAACTTATGGTATCTGGATAGCGGCTGCTCAAAACATATGACGGGCGATAAAAGCAAATTCTCTGTCCTGACTCCAAGGGGCAAAGGATACGTCACATATGGTGACAATAACAAAGGAAGAATACTTGGAGTTGGTAGAATTGGAAAGCCACCCTCAACCACAATAGAAGGAGTATTATATGTTGAAGGACTCAAGCATAACCTTCTAAGCATAAGTCAATTATGTGACAGAGGATTTCAAGTGGCATTCTACCCCGACAAATGCATCATCAAAAGTAAGGATTCCAATAACTCTAAACTTGTCGGTAAGCGAATAAATAACATTTATATGATTGACATAAA
>NW_017727313.1:0-28072 GCF_001865875.1 Lupinus angustifolius | reverse complement strand
GTTTTCTTCACATAAACAAATTTTGACACATATTGAGTATAACCCAAAGTTCTACCTTCTGGATATTTTTTATTTGCTTCCATCCAGGATGTAAACATAGATTCTGATACAGTTGGTCTTGAAAGAATATTGTCTATATCTTCGTGATCATTAAAGTAAACAGGTTGTTCTCTTGAAAGATGAAAGTATAATCGTTCAACAGCTAGTTGTCTTCCATGAATTGGAAATTTAAAAATTCTCCAACATGCTTCTTACGGTGATACATATCTACAATCAAGATATTATTTGACCTCATCAACATTACCGGGAGCATGTGATGCACCATCATTTGTTGGTTCAATAACCGTTGTGATCCTATCATATCATTTGTTTATATACTTGAATAAGTACTTAACTGAGGTACTTTGGTTACACCACTCCATATTAATGTGAGCTTAATACTTAATTAACAGTTGCGGGTTGTAAGGGACAACATAGCGATTGTCAAGAGAGATGCCATTTTTTCAACAATATTTCCATTATCTCTTCTCATATAGACATGATATCCCTCTTCATCAACAATTGTAGAGTGTTGAAATTGTTTTGGAAAATACCGAGAACACTTACCATCTTTCATACATGGAGAAGACATATTGCAAGAACCACATGGACCATGAATCATATGTGACTTGACCAAGTTGTACAATTCAGGATCATCATTCTGATTTGGAATTTCAGCATAGATAATTCTATCAATGTCATTTGGAGTTGAATATTTGTTAGAAGGATGCAAAAAAAATAAAATAAGCAAGTGCACATGTGGGAAGCCCCTCTTCTGAAATTCAATAGTGTACATATCTGAAACATTAAATCATAAAGGAATAATAAGTATACAAAATTATCCATATAGTAACATATATGAGATAAAGTTAAATATATTGTGAAATATATACTTACACATAATTACTTTACCCAACACATGTCTTTTCTTTATATCTTGAAGCAATTGTTCAAACTTCATTTTGAACATTCTTGAGATTATATCTGGCCTATCATGCGGCTTCAAACCCAAAGGATTAAGAAATCTTACAATTTCAGGCCAATTAGGATTGCATGTCATTGTTAGAAACAAATAAGGAAATCCCAATGAACTACAAATGGTCATCCCATCAAAGTAAACTGATCCATGTACCTACGACTACCAACAAAAGTTGAAGGTAATATGACTCTTTTTCCAATATTTGATCCTCCAGTTTGGTCATTTGTTTGAGATTGGATCAAATTTCTGTATTTATCAACCCTTAACTTGGACTGATTTCTTTTGATAAAAGATAGACGTTCAGACTCCACCATAGTATAAGCATCAACTAAAAATTGATGAAATAGTCTTCTTGACCTTAAAAATTTTTGAGCCTCATTCTTCCTTGTTTGCAATCTAAAGGATATCCATTCTCTCATTGTTAGACGATTTCGTTTCCTATTTTGAGAATCAGCCCTAGCTTTGCGACTTACATCATGTCTGTAACCATCCTCCCCAAATGGAAACATCAATGGATATTGAAAGGCTAAATAGCTTGCATGTAATTCATCAATTCTCTTTAAATTACCAGTTTGGGTCTCCATGATTATATCTCTTTTTGATGTTGAATCAATATCTTCAACTATTAAAGCATCCACTTCAGAAACCGTTGGTAAGTTATTTACTCTACCATCAGAACTCCTTTCGGAAATTAGCTTCAATTTCAAATTAGGAATTATATTGTCTTTCAATCTTTCCCTTGCCATTCTGAACGACTTTGCATGAACATTATATTCATCCAACATTTGGGATAATTGGCAAAGTACTTGGGAGTCAACCTTATTGTTCCTATATTCATCAATTGAACAACACATCAATAAGATTGCACTAAATAGAAAAAAATATGACATTATTATCCATGGTAATATTATCATGTACCTTAGTCCTTCCATTTTGTTTTGAATTTCATGTTCTGTATCATAAATGTAAAGTTGTGCAAACTTTGGGTACCTTGTCCTGACATCGGCAACATACTACCAATACGATGACATGGTTGTCCTTGTATCCTAATAGTTGGAGGACCTCTACCATTATTGATTGATCTATCAAATTTTGCACCCGCAGATGTGAAGGCAAACATCATGTTGTGCAGTCGAATATTGTTTTGATAATATAGACTATCACGGGAGTGCAAATCAAAGAGGAGATGCTGAAAGATTGGAGGAGGTGTTTGCAATAAGGGTATTTGTACTTTACCATCACCACAACAAAGTTCATATTTGGGTGTTGTAGTGTTTCTATGTTTACGCTTTCGCTCTTCATACCACATGCATGCTCCACAATAATCACATTCAATAACAGGATCACCAATACCAGAATAACCTAAACAAACAATTTTAATGTTATTGGCTATGCTTCTTGTACTATAATAAAATTTAAAATGTTTAGTAAATAACCTTGATGTATTTGAGCCATTGAGGTCGTTTGGGAAGTATCGAATTGATCTTCATCTTCCGAAGAATATTCAATATTAGCATCGTCTAAACTCACCAGAATAAAATATATTAATGCTAAAGAAAATCATTATATTAATTTAATAAATGACTAATAATAAAATAAACTTTTGAATCAATACCTTCTATGTCCATTTCGGAATTGACATCATCTTCGTTTGTATGATCATTGAATTGGTGACTACAAATTTTCGTTGATGAAAAAGGTAACATATTTTCTTTTGCTGTTGAATTGTTGTTCAAGTTTTGAAGACGTGACATGTTCCCATATCCATTCATAAGATTTATACCTATAGATTCTTGATTCAAAAATCTCTTCTTTGTAGATTGGTCATGGATTTCTGATGGTTGGGTATGGGATGTCGAAGTTGAACATCCATTGATGTTGAATAAATCGTAACTGTCTTTCAAGTTGGCAGAATTTAAATCTATATGTGATAGCAGAGTTCTACTCATTTGTATCGGTGTAGAATTTTGCTGTTGAGATTGCACTGATGAACATGTTTATTGTTTTGATCTTGAATAATTTAAACCCTTATCCTTCAAAAGAAACTTTCTTTTATTTCTTGCTATTGAAGAACAAATATTCGATTTATTTGTATCCATTTGATATCAATATAAAAAGATACGCATTCAGCAAATCACGTCCTGTTTTATGCACAATGTATACACTCAAGTGTAAGATTAGTGTATAACTTAAATAATTGAACATTAATAAATAGAGAATGAAACTGGTAGCCACCACATAATGTATTGATATTGTTACAGGTGGAATACATTCCCTTTAACTGTAAGTGATGTACTTCGATTTCAATTTTTTAAGTTAAATTTACCAAGCAATAAAATTTGAAAATCTTATCTATAAAGAATGGTAGTTTATTTATTGCTGCATGTTAGGAGTTGATATCAAACATTATTTTACCACTTAGTAATTATATTATACAGAGTAATACTAAAGAAAAACTTTGTGGTCTCCATATAACAGTCCATAGAATTGTAATTCATACATATACAATTCTTTTAAAAAATTGCATAACAATCTCGCACATGTTACATGATAATTTAAAAATTGGTACAAAAAGAATTTTAAAGGTGATACAAAATGAACAAAGTAGACCGAGGAAGAGATCATAGTAGAACAGTCCATAACATGTCTGCTTCAATAATCTGACCGAGGAATAGATAATAGAATACATATTATTCAGAATGAATCACAAATTATAGTAAACTCAATAATCTAACTCGTGTCTACTTGAATACAAAAATAATTTGAATAACAAATGGATAACATCAATTTGCATTCCAAAATACCAAATTCATAAAAACCATTTCAGAATCTACAAAATATAATTGAAAAACATATCATAATTATATAGGTTTTTTAGCAAATGAAATTGAACATGTCAAAGGGGTAAAAATTGGAAAGTACATCAGTTTTGGAAGAGAAAGAAGATGACCACAAAATATATATTCAATACATGTTGACAATCTAATATTGACCCAAAAAATTGAATGAAAAACATCAAAAAGTAAGAAATTGCTATTAAATAGAATGTAACAAATAGAACAAATATATATTGAAAGACCACAAAAAAGTATCCAAGATAACAGTACTCAATTTGTTATAGAATTAACACAATCAACAACTACTAAACAAAAAATGTAGTTGTTAAAACAAAGATAATAGTATTATATTATTAGTAAGTCTGTTTAGGATAAACATGATAATGGCATGCCTCAAATAATGATCATTTGTTGAATAAGTACTCAAATAATGATCACCCAACAACAATGGACATATTGACACTCAACTTGTTTCAATTAATTAAAACAAACTTGATAGATATAAGATTGTCAGAGTAGAAAAATGACAAAAAGTTATTGAAAATATAATGCAGTAACACTTACCATATTGATAATAAGTCACTACTAATGCATTTTATAATATCACTGACAATTTCATATAGTTGAGTTAAAACTTCAGAATGAAACACAGAAAGTAAAAACATTAATCAGAATGAATCACAAATTATAGTATACTTAATAATGTAACTCATAAACACCAATGCAAAATCTACAAAACATAATTCAGATAACAAGTTCTTCCATTAAAATAAGTAACAACAACATGTATAACTAAGATTAGATACTCATACAATTTAAAATATATGTCACTTTCATTGTAAATATCCACAGACACGTATTTTGGGAGAGACATCATATAAAAAAATTGAACCATTATTTAATGAAACAAAAACATTACCTTATGGGGAGAATGTTGTACACACAACTCTAAATGAAGTATTTACAATCAACTTGCTTTCTTCAATCATAGATACTAAACACAAATATAGTTGTTAAGAACAGAGTTGAAAGGAAGAAGTTCTAAAAGATGAATAACTATTTTCAGTAGGAAAACAACAATGGTAGTAAAATAAATTTATGAAATTATTTTCCTGTCTTTTGTAATCCAAAACTATAATGATTCTAAAGAACATAGAATCTTACCTGAGCACTTTTAGAAGCATAGAGAAGAAATAACATCCTAGAGAGGTTAACATTTTTTTGAAGACTTAGCTGGATTCACCATTATATTTGTAGTAGGGTTTGAGGTCCTAAGGGAGAATGATAGATGAGTTCTTAAGAAAAGGAAAGAGAGGGAGTGACTTTTGCTTGTCTTTGTTTCTCACTCTTCCTCTATTGAGTTGACACACTTTTTAAAAACTTTTTAAGTTTTAACTTTTTTTTCTAAAAGACTACATACCTGCTTTCTTCATCATGATTACAACATTGCGTTTTCCAATGTAATGTTGAAAATAGTATGTCAACTAACCCGCATAATGTAAAAGTAGAAAAAGTTATATACAATAATTCTAGTATGTTGGATAATATAAAATTGCATATTGCATAGGAAAATCAAATCTGTATTGCCAAAAAGTAGTGTTGGGTAGATAGTTTGTCATTCAAAGAATGGTGATTAATCTGCAAAAATAAAATAAAATAATTTGAATAAATATAGAGTTTATAATGTTAAAGATCAATTATTTTTTTAATATCTACAGATTTATGTGATGTTTGTAACCTACCATTGTCAAATATGATTGCACAATTATGCATATAGAATATAACATAAGATTTTAATGTTTAAGAGAAATAAACACATTTAATGACTATTTTTTTAAAAATGTTGCATGATTTGAAGTTATATTTGGTTTTACATGTTAATATTTAATGAAATCACCTGCAAAATGAAGAGAAATTGGTTATTAATATCTTTGATGCAATAATCTCAAATTGTGAAATGATTAAATTTTATTATCATTTGAAGTTAATGTTATAAATTGTACATGAAATAAATGAATAAATAGAAGAAAAAAAAGTAATTGTATTTGTTCATGACTATACTTTCATTTCAAGGTCATAGTATCATCGATATTAAACAATGAACATTAGCATCCATCACGATCCATTTAAAATCACATACTCTATAGTATATCATGCACCAATCCAAATAATAAAATATCACTATTGTTTTATATGTTATGGTTAATGAATTTGTATATTAAACGACAGAAACAATTAACTTGAATTAATGTGATAAGCAAATTATATTACTTTTAAAAGTACTTAGATGTTCATCAAAGGTAAATAAGTAAATTCACAAAACATTAGGGGAGTCAGATGATACTTTTGTGTTATGTACTTATCAGTTACTAATAGAAAAATATATTCACATAATATATATGTGAAAGCAGTGTTTCAAACTTAGTCAGTCTCAGTTTGTGGGTAGTTAAGGATGAGGTCACAAAATATACATCAAACTATGATGTATCAAAATATAGTTCTCAAAAGGTTATACACAATTTATCATGCTTTTATTAGTCACTCGGTCTTGATATGTTTTGCCACCTTCGAAGATGACAACTGAGTAGATTTAAAGATGAGACTTTGTGGCAGGTCCAAATCTAAGTCAACCGACATTCTCTTAGCTGGAGTTAGTAATTGGAGGTTGTCTGGATCATGATCAACATTGATAGATACAGACTAACCATGCAAGTTGAAAACATGTCAATAAATCACAGGTATAACATGAGTTACCTTTGCATCTCAAACATTGTAATCAATTATTGAAGTCACTCACAGATTCATATTGAGACATGTCATTGAGATGACACTTTCCATTAAGGTCCTCAGAGGTTGAACCCTGCTTAAAAACAGGTAAAAATTAACTTACATTACGTTAAAATATAATTTGATTAAAAACTGGATAAAACACAAATATCATTAACTCACAGTATGTATGTCCAATGTTCCAAACTGATCAGCAATGGCCTTGATCAAGACCGGACTTTCAGATAGCCTTATCACAAAGGATTGGTGGTAAGATGGTTGGACTTCGACTCTAAATGTCATTGTCCTTGCAAGCAACATGTCAAGCATTAGAGGGAATGCCTTTGGATCATCCTCACCTTCCTTCATATATAAACAGGAAAAAAATATAAACTATTGTAATAGAAAAAATGATGTACCAATGTGATTTCAATCTAGATAATGTATAACTGGAAAAGTACGTACTGCGACCATCCATCTTCTAAGCTCGAATGCAGATACTCCAATAATATCAGCACATTGACGATCCCAAAACACAAACCTTCCACTTCCATTCTCATAAATGACTTTAATGACCAATTTGTACCTTAATAAATAATCCATATTAAAAATAAGAAAGGTAATAGAGAAGTATAAATTTTTAAAAGTAATATCTATAATGAAACTGTATTAGCTTGGTGTAGAACTCAAGTTATATGTTCCACATTTGCACGTGAACGAAACGTCCTTCAAATCAGCCTTCTTAGTGCACTTTGAACAACCACCATAATACTCCCTTTGTTTTCCCACAATAAACATTGCAGTTGTTCCAATAGTAACACAAGTTATTTCCTGACATTAAAAAAAGTTGGGTAAGGACATAACTAATATGAAAATTGTAATCACAACATAAATATACCTTAGCTGATGTTAAGGCTGCAATTTCAGAAAAACTCTTCACCTCAGCCTTGTAAAAGAATCGGTCATCATCAGATAAATTAGAATATTGAGACAATTCGTTGTTACCTTGGCTTAATGAGTCACATGACAGAGTTAAAGTTGCAAAACTACAAAAAATGTAACATAAAACAAAATATGAATTTGACAAAGAAACAAAAATTTAATAAGATAACAAAACAACAAAAAAGATGAAAAATTATAGAATGTGAGACTTGTATACAATGTACCTATCCTTGTATTTCTGATAATCAGGAATTTCATCGTCAATCAATATCTTCGATCCACACCATGAATTGCTAACGGTGGATGGATACTTACCTAAAAAATCAACTTCAAAGTCAAATTCATAATTCAATAATCATGATATGCATATTTTTTAGAAGGATAAAAAATACCTTGTCCTTCCTTATCTCTAGCATGTGTGAGCAAAACAATCATGAGCTCACTAACTGTGAAGTTGTTGTAGCAGTTAAAAAACTTCATGGCATGAGATTCCCATAGAGTGCATGTGATAACATCACCACTAATTGGAACAAATAGTAAAAAACTTGTGAGATAAAGTCATTGAATTAATAATTATTATAAAAAACAAATTAAAGTTATTACCTAGAATCTCTGATATTGAAAATAATCTTCTTCAAAGAAGCTTGTGTTTGAGAGAAAACCATTTGATCAACAACACCAATAATGTCTACAAATTAATAGAAATGAAGTATTAATACAATATAAATAAACTAAAAATTAGATGAATCTGAAAAAAAATATTTTACTAAAAATCTTACCTACTAACAAATCAGCATGAAAGTCCCCAACAAGTATTTCAGAAAACTTTTTAAAAGCATATTCAAACTTAGGAATATCAGCAAACTCTTTTTCTCTTAGAGTTGTACCAACAGTAAATTGCAATCTGTATGCATGATTGCATGCCTTAAATTGAAGATCATTGTGGAACACATTGAAATTATGCATAACATATGTGTTATTTTCAATCAAATGATCATTCTATTGATTGAATTCTTCCTTTTTAACAGAAACTTGGATCTTGTCTCCCTAAAAAAATATGGTTAGTAATCGAAATAGCCACATATAAATGTGTTTTATGTAATATTACCTTGCGGTCCATCAATATCATTTCTAGATGTTCGGGTTTAGGTGGAAGAAGTTGAACATACCAAATTTCTGTAATTCTAACAGCTATCTTCCATAGGTGCTTTGAGTCATTCAAATCCCTTACCAGCTCGAACGGGCGTGAAATTGACATTAATACATCAAATACTAATTTATGAAAACATCAAGCCACCACAAACAAAAACATTAATCGACACAAAAACTAACAATAATAATTAAGTACAACAAATTGAAAACATGACTCAGAATTCATGAAAGAATGATAATGTAGTAAGATAAAAATTGTTAAGGTCATTTTTTACAGAGGTGAGCTAATAAGTAGGCTACCACATATTATGCAGACCTTATTTGTTATTGAAGATATGATTCTCAGTATAAGACTCAACTTTAGACAATGTACATTAAAACATAGATGATAATAATAATAGCATCCCAAAAAATTCAAGAAACAAAAATTGAAGACAATACTCAATGATTGTCTTCAATTATATTATCTAATACTTTACCTGTTAAAAAAATTGAAGACAATACTCAATGCTTGACTATGGCCTATATCATAGAATATACTGGACTTACATCATCAATAGTTAATTTTTATATCTGATGCAAATTAACTGGTGTTTTTGCGCAGTTCACTTTATATGTCTGTAGAAATTAACATGGCCTGAAATTCATAAGAGATTCTATGACAATCCAAGGTGTTCAAGGTTGAGATCGTTACTGTATGGGGGTCACATGCAGAAAAGACATAACTATATGAGTATTAAAATGTGTAGGGTGTAGGTATGGTGTCATTCCCTCAATGATGCATTTTTAAAAAATGGTAGACAATAATTTAGCTATTCAAACAGAAATGAGAGTAATAATAACAATATATACGTAGTAAGCATCTTTAAATAAAAGAAAAGCAATTAACAATTACTCAAAAAATTTATATTAACTTAGAATAAATATCATATTGTTAATCTTCAAATAATGATGACCAACCAACAATGGACATGCTGAGAGTGAACTTCGTAAATTAAGTACAACATACTTCATAGATATAAGATAGTCACAGTAGTGATATTTTCAAAAGTTTTTGAAAATATAATGCAGTAAAAGTGACAATTAATAATAAGTCATTATCAATGCATTGTATAATATCAGAGACAGTTTCATAGAGGTGACTTAAAATTCATGTAACAAATTCAACAAATTTATAAGTATGTCATTAAAAATTTGCAGGAACAATATCATAAGAGGTCAACAAAATTTGAACAACTTTGAATACTTCTACGATGCATGCAACAAATATATAATCAATATGTCATCTTCAAAAAAATAAATATGAGGAACAACAATAAAAACTCATCAAACAATGACTTTCGGAAAAACCTAAAAAAAAAATATATTGAAGCAAAAAAAAAAGTATAAAAGACAAATAACAGAAATATAACAAATATATATTGAATATCAAAAAGTATTAAAGTTGACATTTTTAAGGTCAACAATGTGAAAATATCACCACTGCTCGAAAAAGGAAGAAGATGACAAAAGTCATCTTACCAAAAACCGTCAAAGACCGACGCATGTAACAAACATAAATTTAGTATTTCAAGAAACAAAAATAAATATGTGAACAATTACGAAAAGTCATCAAACAATGACATTGGGAAAAACCTATAAACAAATATATATTGAAGCAAAAAAGTATAAAAGACAAATAACAGAAATATAACAAATATATATTGAATAACAAAAAGTATTAAAGTTGACATTTTTAAGGTCAACAATGTGAAAGTATCATCATGGCTGGAAAATGAAGAAGGTGACAAAAGTCATCTTACAATGACCTTCAAAGACCAATGCATGTAACAACTACAAAAAGTCATTAAACAATGACCTAAAAAATATATATTGCTGGAACAGGAAGAAACAATGACATTCTTAACACAAATGCATGTAACAAATATATATTGAAAGTCACATTTTTGAGAGAAAAAAATGTGAATATAGATCGGATCTGGAAAAACTAAGATGGTGATCCATCAAAATGAAAAAAAGGAAAAACTTTTGAATACATTTTCATAAATTCTCAGTTATCATTTATCAAAGGTAAAACCTTTGGAAACAAAACCTTCGTGATTCAAAGGTCAAAGTTTTGGTAAAAATGCATGTCATTGAGTATAGTTCAAAGGTAAAATTTTGACATCTTGAATAGTCAAGATCACATTTTTAAGACAAAAAATGTGAATATAGATGGAATCTGGAAAAAGTAACATGATGAACCCAAAAAAATGAAAAAGGGAAGAATCTTTGAACGCATGTTAACAAAAACTTAGTTACCCTTGATCAAAGGTAAAACCTTTGCAAACACAACCTTAACAAAAACTCAGTTACCTTAGGTAGATGATTGAAGATGAATAGAAATGTGTATAACAGTTAAGAGGTATAAGAGTTAAGGCGTATGTGGTTTGGAGACGAAGAAGAAATGAATAGTCATTGTGTGTTGGAGATAATAAAAGTGAAGATAAGAGAAGAAGAAATGAATGGATTCTGCATTGATAAGGGTGGAGAGAGGAGGACAACTAATAAATGCGGCAGGCTATAAATCAAATTTGAAATGTGTTCAACTTTGGTACACAATTTTAAAGGCTGAACTTTATTATGCTTTTTGAAAGGTGTGTATAATAATATCAGTGAAGGGTGAAAGGTGTGTGTATAAAAATGGGTTTTGTATTATTTTTTAAGGGAAAAAATGGGTTTTACAATTTTGTCCCCAAAAACTCCAAGTGTCAAGCAAGGAAGATGTCTAATATGGTAATAATAGTAGCCCTTTCCATTCTTAATAAGATAGTAGATGGCAATGGGTTTGGATGAGTCTGGGTAGTGTACTATTTAGACCTGTCATGTTGCTTCATTTGTTGGCTTAGATATGTGCTAATACTCCTTGGATCTACTACTCACGGGTCATTGGATATCCAACAGATCTACGAGTACTCACAAATTCAAAAATATTAAAAATAATTGTGAGAAATTTAGATAATTGTGTATTTGTTTCCTACAATCTTATATGTTATTTAATCAATTAACAATAGAAAAAGTTATAAAATATAATTTAAAGTTTTAAACATAATTTAAATTGTCTACTAAATATAACTCATTTTAATCAAACAAATATAAAAAAACAAAGTCATCACTTCAACATTATGATGTAAAATTGATTTAGTAAGAATTGTCTAATCAATGTAACATTAGATTATGCATATGAATTAACAAGATAAGATCATATCACACTCCTTAATAATATAATATCATTGTTTAATAACATAACAAACATATTTATGAATTAATATGATATTACAATTATGGATTAACAGTATAAAATTACAATCAATTAACATGATATTGCAATTATGTTGCTATATATGTATATAAATGAATGAATAGTGGGCATGTGTACCTCATTACCTCGACCTAAACCCACCTAAAAACAAGTCTCAATTACCTGCAGCTCCAAAAGCATGGACCCAGACCCGACCCATTGCAGATATTATCTGCGGGTATCCACGAGTCCAGGTACTCATTGCCATCCCAAATTTCAAGTACCTAAATGCTGAAAAAGGAAATATTTAAACATAGACTTATAGCATAATAAAAGCATGGAGTCTGGTTGCATAGAATGTTCTATGGGCAATATTTGTTAAGATGAATAATCATACATCATGAAAGAGATTAGTTATTTACTTAAAAAAGTTAGGAGATATCATCCCTAAAGAAAAAATGCCAACTAATAGCTACTTATCCATTGTTGGTGAGTTCACTAGCTTTGAAAGGTTGAAATCTATTGTTAGACATTTTGTAGCACTTTATGTAGGACAACAGCTATTTTCCCACTTGGAAGTCCACGAGGAATCTACACCTAACACTTACCAGCTCTTTCCAGCACGTGTCATATGAAATGGTCTTAGGATGTCGAACATCAATGGATTCCAGGCGTGCTAGAGAATTTGTAGTTATTAGTATCACTTGATTTGATTCTTTATCTCCCAATATTTATCAATCACATAAATAGGACATTTGATATAATATGAATAAAATATTTTATCACTAGTTTGCATAATAGATTTGACTGTTTATGCTCAATTAGAGGTAGTGATGGTTTAGCTCAAAATTAATTTGGTTAATTGTTTTTAAAATTATGTTTGATATAATTTTGGGCCGGGTCTAGTTCTAATTGGTCTAGCCTAATTGAATATTATATAATGATTTGGAATGTAATCTTATTTTCAAATCATTAATAATTTTAAGACTTGTTAACTTCAATAAGATTTCCATATTGGTACAACTCATTTGTATGTAAAAACAATACTAATAAGAGGGATTTCCACCTATGTGCCTGAGCATATATTGAGAGACTAGTCGCATTGAATGAATGGAGAGAGAAGATACTTTAAAAACAAATAAAAATTAATTTGTTAAACATCACATATTTTTTAATTTATAGTTTTAAAATTTTATGATGTATATAATATTCAAATGTACATACTTTTATTTTAAGGATTAGGTAGGATTAATGTTGTGTGATTAATAATAAGTTATTTGTCATGCCAAATCTAACTCTAATGTTGAAATTGTGGTCTTAAATTTTTTATAGGTTTTGACAAAGTGGTAGCCATTTCATGTAAAAAATCATAATCAATTGTCACCAATTTGGATTCGTCATTACATTTTTCAAACAAAAAATATGGAAAACCATCTATAATAGATAAATATTGATATGAAACTCAAATCTTTTGGGCTTGGGATTTGTTACAGATAAGATAAAATATTAATATTGTATCCTCTTGTCTTATCTCGAATGATACCTTAGTTGATTGTTTGAATATGTATCTTCCTATCATAAAACAATTAGTTTTACCATTTTTATTTTTTATTGTATTTAACAAAATAAGAAAGAAATTATTATTTTTATGTTTGATAAGATGATATTTTACTCTTATGTATTAATAAGTAAATCAATACTATATACTTCTTTTAATTTATTTATTTCTATGATACTCAGCGTAGGAATGTTGACATTTACAAAATGCAACTTTTTTAATCTTAATTTTTGAAAATTGTATTACTTTTTTTAGTTTTCAAACTTATAATCAATATTTATAATGTACTCAAAATTCACATAAATAAACAACTTTAAGTCTTTAACAAATTTAAAATCTAAATTAAAAAACATATATCAATCCAAAAGTATCACTTAACCAAAATATAAATAAATGACATAAGTTCACAACTCATTCTACAAAACAAATAAATTTGGAGTTTTAACATTTAACATCAATGAGTCAAAGTTGCCTCATATGAATATTATACTTTTCTATTTAATCCTATCTTCAGACAGTACTCCAAGATTACACAAATGTCACGTTAGAAACCAAAATGTGTAATCTAAATATGTCTAGGAAGTATTGTCTTGAAAAGTTGAAGAATGGTTGGAAAGTTGGGTCATCTTGTAATGGATTTTTAAGTTTGTAAGTTTTTTTTTTAAAAAAAAAAATATGTGTATAAACCGGCCGGTTTAGTAAAATACCGACCGGTTCACCGGTTTTGACCGGTTTCTGACCGGTTTTTGACCGGTTTTGATACTTGGCCGGTTCAACACCTGTACCGTACTGGTTAGAGGCCCGGTTCATCGGTTTTCCAATTGAACCAACCGGTACGATACGGTTTTAATAACTATGCTTTTTTATCCATATGAGATTCAAATGACAACAATTAGCAACAATGGCCATGATGTTAAAATCTTGTACTGAATCCAACAAATAACAAGTAATGAAATCCAATAATTTACTCATTCACATTAGGGGTGGCAAGAAAACAAATATTCATAGGTACCTGTAGGTAAAACCCGTATAGGCATGGGTACGGGTCACAAATGAGTACTTGCGAGTTTTACAAACAAGTTTTTAAAAGTACCAATAGCACATGCATGTAGATATGTATATTATGGTACCCATATATGTGAATACCCATTATTTATATGATTACTATATTATCTTTAATTAAAATAAAAAGTACATTATTTTAACTTTCATTATATTATGTACATCTTTTCATTTTACTCTGTTTATGTATTTTTACCTTGTTTACATCTTCTTATGAATTTGGTGGTGAAATACTCTACAGATATTATTACATGTGTAGAAACACATGTCTTGCAAAGGAAATTATATATTTTTTGTTAAGGAAATGGGAATAATAAATCACACAAATAGAATACTTCAATAGATTTAATATTTTTGCCAAATATTCAATCAAAATGCACAAAAATAATTAAGTTTCATTTCATTTGAAACATAATAGAAATAAGAAGTTAGAAATTCATTGATAATGTAGAAAACCTGCGTGTACCCGTTATACTTGCGGATACTCATAAATACCCACGAAAAACCCATACGAGTACATGCGAGTATAAATAATGCTCTCCTATTTCGAAAATGGTAGCAGGTAGCTACTACCCGTGCCCACCAGTACCCGTTGTCATTCTTAATTCAATTTTATCATTTTTATACCTTTTTATATTAGAGAAATATTGTTTTGTGCAACTATCTTATTTTCTATATCATGTAACATGACTCAATTAAGAAAACACTTGACTAATGATTATGAGCCAATCATAAGATGTTAAAATATATTATATCACGTAAATAATAATGTATTTGAATATGTGAAATTGTATTGTTGGATTAGTTCTAGCTTTAGTGATTAACTTCTAATAACAAAAGGGTGTTGAAATTAGTTAGTTTTTGTTAAGGTAGTGAATTTTTCCATTATTTATATAAAAGATTTAATATAATTTTATATTTCATCAATTTAATATTCAATTTATTCATTTAATTCAATAAATAAGATTCCCATTCAATTCTTGCCTCTTTTGATTTTTAATATATATATATTTTGAAACACATACCACTGTTGAGGGGGCTTGATTTACTCGGCCAAAAAATTAGTTACAAGTCTCTACATAATCCAAAAAGTATCTCTAAATCAAGTAGTTCTAAACACTACCCCTCCACAATATCCGAACAAAACCGCTGGCTGCTTTTTCCAACTCTCTGAAACAGCCTAAAAATCAGATTAATCATGTAAGGAAAACATGCATTTTTTTTTACATTCAATTCCCTTCTATTAAGCTCTTCAATCTATTTCGGGCTTCTTCAGACAGACTGCAAGCTTTTTAAATCTTCGTCTTTGTAGCGGACATGATTCTGCAATGCTTTCGACTGGGGACATGCATATAACAATCACAGTGAGATTACCTGCCGTGTTTAGGCGCATTGCTTAGTTTATTCTAAAAGATCTAATTTAGGATTCTCTCCATTAATAAATAGACTCTCCATTACTAAATAGATAAGTGACATTTTTGTATTTATACATAAAAGTAAAAAATGTCATTTTATTATATGTTAAAGGATAAAAATGTTAAATTATATTACATTTTTTCTATTATTTTGGGTGTACTTGACTCTCCCCATTAATGCAATGATAACTTGGGTAGACATTACATCCCATATCCCATCACATCCAATGATCAAGAACTCGTCCTCCTCTGTTAATGTAACCATTTGAATATCTGGATCAGCCGTAAGAGGGGATGCGGCACCAAGTGGATTTTTCAAGTCCCAATCCCCAAGTGCACGAGTTACTGAAAGATAACCATTGAGATATCCATCATCAACGAAGCCACCTAGCTCCTCCACATCTCAACAGCTTTACCTCTTCTGCAAAGTACTGCTCGACAGTCACCGGCATTGGCAACCAGCAAATGGCTTCCAAGTGTTGTAGTCCCACATGAACTATTAACACTTTGCTCATCAGCCAAGGCAAGGTCTGCCCGCAAAAAAGCTCTTCGATGAGACTCCTCCAGCTTCTTCATAAAAAAGGCATCAGTATCATATGACCGCAGCATATTAGCATCTTCAAAATTAGCTGCATCAGGCCCTCCATGCCCATCAAAAACTGCGTAACACACACTTGGTATCGGGCACTGGAACACAAATCCAAGATGGGCAGCTACATCATCAATCAGTATGTGTTCATCTTCCATGGATACCCTTGGTCCAGTTTCAGCATAGCTAGCAGAACGCACGTTCGGGGTAAACTTGGTTGCAGGCGTCTCCATAATGGAATCTTTGGTGATCTCAGAGCAAGTCACAGCCGATTCAAAGGAAGAAGTTTCAGTAGAAAGGGATTCAGAGGAAACACGAACTTGGGTAAAGATTTGGACAGAAGGGTTGGTTGGTGAAATCTCAACTTTAACGTTGTGTTCTTGAGCAACGCAAAGATGATACTTTACGTCTAACATGCTCGGAATGCTCTTCTGACATATGCTTTCCGCTTCCATTACCATCTTCAAACTCCGTTTTTCAAATCTCTTTCTTGAACAAAGAACAATTAGGGTTTCAAATTCAACAATTGAATTTTCAGGTGTTACAACTATTGAGCGATTTCAACTATGAAAAACAGATATAAAAGGATTAACAAAACGACTCTGAACAAACCGTAGCCACAGGCTTCACCATCTCATCACATAACACATGCTCAACAACATTCACCAGATCAGTATCGCTACTCTGTGGTTCAACGGATTCCACTTTGACTTCTACAACAGTTTCCTTTTCTTCTTCAGATATTGGTAACCTCTCCAAATTGGGGTGATGATGGGATTGTAGACTTGTGCTTGTTGGTGGTTCAGGTCCTAATGAAATAAGAAGCATATTAAACATTCATAATATGGTTGCCATAAAAGCTAGTTTTTTTGTTGTGTTCTTTTGGTTCTTCTTCTTGTAGTAGCTGTCAGATGCAAACCACTTGATGGGATGTTTGATGAGCATAAGGCAAAGGTGCCAAGGACCACTTGCTGGGAAGATACAATTCATTTAAAGGAAGAGGCTGAAGATATAATTCTTTGTTGTGATCAATGCTAGAGGAAATATCACATTTGTTGTTTCATCACAAAAGCCATATCTTTCAAAGTACTATAATTATTTGTCTATCCCTAATTTCCTTCATTTCATTCATAATCTATTTCTTACTTCTCTCTCACACACAATATCACTATAGTATATTTTCACATCATTGAAGTTGTATATTAGAATCGATATTTCAATCTGTTTTTCTTCTCCCTTTCAATGGTTAAGCATTAAATGGTTTGCTTGTGTCCAATGTGGTTAAGCAAATATATAGTCTCTAACATGGATGATTAAGCGTCTGATGATACGGCTTCTGTTATGGGTGGTTAAGCGTTATTATTGCTTCAAATCAATTCCAAGCTAGAAATTCAGAATTTTTACTCTACAACTTGGAGGATTTGTTGATATATATTGTATCATATAAATAATAGAATAATAGTGTATGTGTGAACACGTGAGATTGTATTGTTGGATTAGTTCTAGCTCTACTGATTAACTTCTAATAAGAAAATGGTTAGTTAGAATTAGTTAGGTTTTGTTAGAGTAATTAGTTTTTCCATCTTTTATATAATTTTGTATTTCATCACTTCATTCAATTCAATAAATGAAATTCATATGATTTCTTGTTCTTTCATTCAATACAAGCAACATGTTCTTATTAATGGATCAAGTAGATGTATGATACAAAACAAAAGAGTTAATGTTTCTTCAAACTACTTTTTTGTTGTTGTGAATATTGAATATTGTTTGCCCAAAATATTGTTCAAAATATGTTTTTTTATTATAGTTAAAAGAAAATAATAATAAATAGGAAAAAGTTTATAAAAATACCATAAATTTTATGCATTTTATAAGTAGTCACTATAAACTATTTTTCTTATTGATTACTCCTTAAACTTTAACTATTAATGAAATTGGTCTTTACATATAGATAATTTTAATTGATAACAACGAAATTTTTTAAATCATACATTTTTTAATCTCGACTGTTAGATTATTATTATTTATTTTATTTTTATATATATAGCAATATTATTTCATTAACCAGTTTTAAATTTGAAATTTAGAAAATAAGATTGTGAGTAATTATTTGGCTTAATGACCATTAACCATAATCAGAATTTTTTAATGTGCGCAAAAGTAGTTCCAAGACATCTAAAATGTATGTTTTTGTAATAAAATTATTTTTATTATTTGATAAAGCCATAAAAGTTATTAGAGAGTGTATCTACTTATTCCAAAAAGTAAGTTCAAAAAATTTATTCCACATCTTATTCATTAATAATTTAGATTTACTCATTAATTCAAACCACCATATTTGACTCAAAGTACAAATGAATAGAATACTCTTTTGGGCAAAAATTCTATAGTAATTATATAAAATCCTAATGATCATAGTAATAACCATGAATTGATAAAAAATAATTATTTAATTTTATAAACCATATAAGTGACGAGAGTGACATTTTTACTATTTCTTGTTCTTTTCAAATTTTTATATTTTAATTAGGAGAGAATTGATAGAAAAGAGACGTCATTAGTTATGAACCTTTTTTCTAGTTCGTGATATGCAAAATGCAATATAATGACTATTATTGTGATCCATTTTTAGGTCTTACATCAGTTTTACAACTTGAAAAGATAGAGTAAGGAGATTCTCATTCTGAATGATTTGGAATCATCACCATGTTTTTGCAATGCAAAAAAATTATTCCCAATTTAGGAATGCATTGGTCCTTAAATTAGATATATAGATTTGGGAATAGATTATAAATCAAAGGAGCTATTAGAATATTAAGTATCTATACTAAGATGAACATTCACTAATTACATGGATTATTTTATACTATATGCGTTTTTAAATGTTTGTTATTCAATTACATCAATTGATAAAACTATTTTTTTTTATGTCTCACAAGAGTTGCTACTACATATCATTATGTGTATTAGAGAACCAAGACTCACATAGTTCCTGAATAGAAAATAGAAAATGTTTATAAATTCTTGTGATTTTCTTTATTTTGAGATAACAATGACAATTGTAGTATGTCATCAACACCTCAAGAGAACGAAATATCAGTCTTATGTCCACTACTACAACTGAAGTTAAGGAGGATAAAATAACAATATTGATTGAATCTACGCTTCCAATGTTTATTTTTTTTATTATATGATTTTATATAAAGGTCCATGATTTATTCCTATATATGTTACTACATCCAAATTTAAAAGGGTAGCATATATACTTTTAGCCCTTAATATTCATTATTATATCTTTATTTAAAATATTTAAGTTTTCAATTAAAAGGTAGCTAAGTATAACTAAATCATCAATTTAATTATAAAATCTTTCATTTATTATTTCATAATTTATGAAATAAAGCATATATTAATGATTTTTTATTAACATTTTCTGAAGTTATTTTATTTTTATAGATCTAACTATTAATGATGTTATTGTTTATGGTTCATCATTCTTATTATTATCAATAATATAATTATTTGTATAAATACAAGAAGGAAAATGACAAAGAAATAGAAAATGATAAATAGCAAACAAGATGCAATACAAAAATGAATAGCAGAAGCATCAGTGGTGGTGGTGGTGCAGCGGTCACATCGACACAAAAAAGTTAGGTATTGATTGGCTTATCAAGTGTGATGGACAAGACCATTAATTCATAAGAGATAAACACAATTTTTGAGGGTCTTTCTTAGTATTTTCTTGGTGTCTTTTCTCTTTTTTATTCTGTGCCTTAGAAACTTGTCTTTAGAGGGAATCCATTTATTAATGAGTCCATAATGACTCATTTAACCAGTTAATTTCAAATTTTAGGACATACATTTTTAAAAAATTGAGTCCCTTATTTAGACTATGTTTGGTTTAAAAATAAAAGTGAAAGGAATGAAAGTAAAAAAAAAAGAGTTGAAGGAAAGAAAGATAGTAAGAAATGAGATGATAGTATTATTGTTTGGTATAATTGAAAATGAAAGGAAAATGAGAGAAAAGACAATACATATTTATATATAGTATATTGAAAATGACATAAGTACCATAATTATTTATATATATATAATTATGTAGTAAATCTAATTTTTAAATTGAAAATTACATAACTAAATAATTTATTTTTAATAATATTAATTAATATTTTTAAGGAACATTTTTTTTAAAAATTAAAATAATGAAAATATTTAAAACAAGAGGTGCAACCACACCTCAAAATATATTAGATGAAACCGATTACAAAGAAAATTAGAAAGTAACAAATCTATAGTTTGGGAGACCAAGTCTATTTTCTAACAACCTCTTTTTTAATAAAAGGAGGAGTAATTGTCCACGAGGAGTTTATTTTAGAGAAGATGCCATAATTAGCCAATTTATCCGCACAAGAGCTCTCTTCCCTATATATGTGTGAGACTCTACAATTCATGGATTCCAAAGTTGATTTGCAAACAATCCATTTGTTCAGCAATTTCCAAGGAGGCAAGTGCTTACCATTAAATATGTCAACCACTAACGAATCCAACCATTAGAATAAGCAAAATGAATTGCTGTAATTGATGCATTTAGCTCTGCAAAGAGAGAATCTTGAATATCAAAGAATTGAGATAAGCAAGCCAAAACTTCACGAGAAGAGTCTTTGAAAATTGCACCCCCTCCAGCTAGACCAGGACAACCTCTAGCAGCCCCATCCGAGTTTATTTTGATCCAACCCCTATCAGGAGGGTGCCAAGTTACCTCAATTATGGAAGGAGCTTTGGGGTAGTTGATGGAAACCTTGAAAGTTTTTAGAGTGCAGAGATCCTGCAGAGTAGGCTTTGAGGTTGCCAAAGTTGAGTTTCCCGAAAGATTAGTAGCCATTTTAATCATATTCAAAGCTTGAGCCAAATTGAGTCTCTTGTCATTAAAGCGAATATGATTCATGCACTACCAAATAGTGTTGACAGTACGAGTTATGCAGGCAAAGAACGTGACCTTTACTTGATTACATCAAGAACTTCTGCAGGTCAACAAAACAGAGGTGATTGTGGAAGTGTCCATAGTGATGCCAAATGTGTTATTTATCCAATTCTAGAGATACACAACAAAAGGGCACCTCAAGAAAAGGTGATCAGAGCTTTCCATAGAGGCCAAGCAAATACTACACATCGAGGCCAGATGGCAACCTCTTTTTTTTAAGGTTTTCATCAGTTAGCATTTTGTTGTTGATCAACCTCCAAGAAGTAAATGATCTTGAAGGAGGGATGGCCAAAGACCAAATATTTAAGCACCAGTTTGGCTGAGTCTGAGAAGAGGTTATTAAGTTACAAGCTTCTTTTAGCTTGAGGCCCCCATCATTAGATCCCATCCAACAAATTTTGTCCTCAGTACTAGAAGCATAAGTCTTAGAAATGGAGGTAGCCAAAGTAGGAAATTTGTCCACCAACAACTTAGGAATTGTCCAAATTGCATTAGATATAAAGTCAACAATTGTGGCATTTAAAAGAGGATGCAAGTCCTTAGGAATTTGCAGCTGATCCACCAAAGTTTCTCTCAACCAATTGTCATTTCAAAAGCTGATTTTGTTACCCTTTCCTATGATCCAAATTGAATTCTCAATAGAAGCTTGCCAATTAAGCTTGATTCCAGGCCAAATGGATCATTTGAAATATCTTGGTGAAGGAATAGCACCAGAGCCAAATCTAATTCTATAGAACACTGCCCAATACTTGTCAGTACTCAACATTTCCCAAGCAAGCTTAATGAGGGCAACTTGATTCAACTTCTTTAGAGATCTAATACTAAGACCACCCTTTTTAATAGGAGCACAAACTTGAGACCATATCACAGTTACAAGCTTTTTAGAATTAGTATCCCCTGGCCAAATAAAGTTTCTAATTGAAGAATCCAACTTCTTAAGCAATCCCTGCGGAAAAAACATAGACATGGAAGCTGTAAAGGATCATGCTATGAATCACAGATTTGACCAATTCCACTTTGCCCATAATGGAAAGAGAAAGACCTTTCCACTATGAAAGTTTGCTTAGAATCCTGTATGCAATTGGCTGCAAATGGAAAGATTTAGGCTTACCCTTGAACAAGGGAACACCTAAATAATTGAAAGGAAGATCCCCTGCATGAAAACCCAGATAGGAGGACAGATTAACACTCTTTCTAGCAGAGGCAGTAGTAATGTAAAATTTACATTTAGAAGTTTTAATATGTTGACTAGAGACTTGAGCATAGTCCTTAAGCAAATTCATAAGAGCAAGCAATTCTCTCTTGATGCCTTTACAAAAAATGAGGATGACATCAACATAAAGAACATGGCTGGTAGTGCATAAACCATTAGGACCAGATATTGTGCTAAGCTTGTTCTCAACAAGCAACTTAGAAATACCTCTGCTTAAGACATCTTCAGCTAAGCAAAAAAGCAAGGGAGAGAGAGGATCACCTTGCCTCACCCCTCTAAGACAATTGAAAAAACCAGCATTCTGACCATTTACACAAATGGAAAGCTTAGCAGAGTGGAGGATAACTTTGATCCAATTGATAAAGGTGTCATGAAAACCAAAGGCCTTAAGAGTTTTCAACAAGAAATCCCAGTCCAGAGTATCAAAGGCTTTCCTCACATCAAGTTTTATTGCCATGTTCCATCCAAAGCATTTATGATCTATAAGATTAATTACTTCAGAGGCTGAGCAAATGCCATCATATATATGTCTATCCATGATAAATCCTTTATGCTGAGGAGAAATGATTCTAGCAGTAATGATAGCCAATTTGTCTGCTAATACTTAAGAAATGATTTTGAATTGGAAGTTAGCAAGAGCTATTGGCCTAAAATCCTCAATTTTGTCAGCATTAACAGACTTAGGAATCAAAACCACAAAATTGGAGTTGAGATTTGGCAGTAACCAACCCTGAGAGAAGAATTGTCTGACTGAATTACAAACATCTTGACCAATGATGTCCCAATACTTCTGATAGATGGCACCGCCAAACCCATCAGGACCAAGGGCACCTTCACCATTTAAAGAGAAGACGACAACTTTGATTTCCTCTAGAGAAGGATTACCTATGAGGATGTGATTTTCCTCAGCATTAACCAAACTAGGAATAACATTGTGGATCAGGTCATTGGGGGTGGAATCATTAGGGGTGGCAAACAAAGTATGATAATAACTTAAAGCATGGTTGGCAATGTCCTCTTGGTTGGTAAGGATACTGTCACCATCCTTAATCACAGACATGGATTTGGCAACCTGTCTAATCTTAATAATTTTATGGAAGAAGCTTGTGTTCCTGTCTCCACTGATATGCCAGTTGAGCCTAGATTTTTCTCTCTAGAATTCTTCTTCTATAGATAGAGCCTTCATCAAATTACCCTGGGCCATACACTCCTGATTAAGAAGATCATTGGTAGGGCCATTCTCATTGATACAAGCATGAATATCCTCCATAGAGGACAAAGCATCCTGCACTCTTTGGTGAATGTTACTAAAGACATTCCAATTCCAAGTTTTGAGCTTGCCCTTTAGCCTTTTAAGCTTTTCTTCTAAGATGAATATTGGACAACCCAATATGACATCATTCCAAGCATCAATAATGTCTCTAATGCAATTTGGGTGGCTTGTCCACATTTTGAGGAAGCAGAAAGAAGAATTCCTTCTGTCATCAGTAGCATTGGAGCAAAAAAGAATGGGGTGGTGATCATAGGAAAGGTACAACAAAGAACCTGATTCCAAGCTGAAATCCAATCCTCATTACACAAAGCTCTATCTAGTCTTTTCTCAGTGAAAGCTGAACCTCTTCTTTTATTAGACCAAGTAAAAGCTGCTCCCCTGGTGTTCAAATGAATCAGGTTAGCATCCTCAGTGAAGTTTTGGAAATCCTCTAAAGGTAATCTACTAGGTAGCCTAGATCCTCTGCATTCATGAGAATCCAAAACAACATTGAAATCACCAATAAAGCTCCAGGGACCAGCATTGAAGCTCATAATAGCTTTGATGTCATTCAAAAGAGTTCTTCTTTGGATATAGAGGTTATGAGCATACACAACACACAGATTGACCAACTTATTCTCTATAGTTAAGGATATAGCAATAAATTGGCTAGATGTAACAATAACAGAAGGAGATAAATCCTTCTTGCATAGGCCCCAAATATTAGGTAATAGAGGACCCCTTTAATTAGAAGCAAAGAAAGAAAGATGTAACTCATGCCAGAATAGATGATTCACATCCCCCATATCAATCATGGGCTCAACAATAAACACCAAATCAGGCTTATTAGCTAAACACAAAATTTTCAAAACCAACTTAGTTTTAGGATTACCCAGCCCACTGCAATTCCAGAATAGGACTTTCATTAAGCATCATTTAGATATCCACCCCTATAGGTATAATGAACCCTTTCAACATTATTCCTCTTTTTTATTTTCTTCTGCTGAGATTTAGATAACATTAAAGTAAAGGAACCTTCCTCCAACAAAGGATCTACTGTGACCTCTTCATACCATAACCTTCCTACTATTTTCATATCATTGATCATAACATGATTTTCATTCTCCTCCTCTGCTTGAACTACTAGATTATGCATCACTGGGTTCACCACTCTATGAGTAGGGACTTCGACAAAAGTATCCTCTACTGTAGAGTCATCCACTTCCTCCACCTCGGGAGCAACTATAGATGGATCAATGCAAGGAGAAAGCACCACCCTTTCAATGTTGTCCAGGTTTTGATCCCTATTGTCAAGCTCAAGGTCAATTACCAGGTCGTCTATCTTCTCCAATTCAGGCTCCTTAGAAGGAGGAATTTGCTGCTTGAGTTTGGTAGTTCCCTCAGTGGACACTTTCTTTTTCACTCTTCTGCAATTAGAAATCATATGACCTATGGTTTGGCAGCCATTACAAAATTCAGGCAGATTTTCATATTCAATATTAACAAAAAAAAGCAAATTCCTCTCTTTCCACTAGGATTTGGTCAGGAAGTTGAGCTTTCAAGTTAATATCAACAAGAACTTTGGCAAAGTGACCAAAGGTTCTGTTTATGGTTGCATCATCAAGAGAAATAGGAGCACCAATACCTCCTACTATTGAGAAGATTATTTTTGGGCTCCGGTATTCTTGGGGAAGCCCCTGAATCTCCACCCAACATTGAGAGTGTGAGAGCTTCTGCAAGCTTGGATTAAATTCAGGAGACCAAAGGAAAAGTCTTAGAAAACCCGATCTTAAGTTCCACATACCTATGGAACAAACACTCCTCATATCATCCACCGAGGAGAAGGAGAACTCGTAATAGCCTCGTCCAAGGGACACCATGTTCCATTTACCAAGCATACTCCACATATCCTGGAGTTTAGCTTTAAGATATGTGAATTTCAAAGGGGTATCCCCTTTTGTGAAGATGAGCCTACCATGAAGGTGGTTCTTACATCTTTGAAGACCGGCTTGATATTCCTCCTCTGGTATCTTAATAGCAATGGCGTCCCCCTTTATACACGGTTGGGGAAGTTGAGAGATTGCTATATCACATGAGTTTTTCAAAGCTTGGACGAATGATTTCTTGACTTGGACAGTCGATATTTTCATCTCTGGTGGAGCAGTTGAAGTATTATCAAGGAAGCTCCATGGAATGAAGGATTTGTTTTTCATGATTTAGACTTAAGGTTGCCGAAATGTTGAAATGAAATCTCCTAGAAAGTTGGAAGAACCTCAACCCTATCAGAGACTTTCTCTCTAATCTCACTGATTAGGGTTTATACTTACTTTTCTTCTAAGGAACATATAAATTAAGTTTAATATAACAATATTATTAGGTATTAGTGATCTAGGAACACCTAGAAGGGGGGGTTGAATAGGTGTGGCGGTTACGAACTATCGCTTTTTAACAACAACCCAAATACTGGAAAAAACTATCCAGTTAATCGATTAACAGAAAGTCTTAATAGATTAACACAGTTATAGAACAGATTAACTGAACAAGCAATTTGCACTTTCAATAAGATACACTTTAAACAGACATGTTTCATATATTATTGCATACAAGTGTTAATGATATAGCATTAAACAGATATCCAAATTCTCAAGTATATATTCAGTGTATCAATGTAAGAAACAGAAAGATAAAGAGAGAAAGAAAGAACAGTGCACAAGGATTTTTATCCTGGTTCATTTGCGGTCCACTGCAAACTACATCTAGGCCTCTCCTTCTGGATCAGGGAGATATTCTTTCTTCATAATATTGAATTAAGATACAATTACCAATTCAATTTACAAGCACAATGGATGCTTCCTTCTTGAAATCTAGGATCTCTAAAACCTGGTTTGACTTCTACCCTTTCGCCTCTTGAGAAAACCTTTCTCGCGAAGAAGCCCCAGCCAAGAATCTTATCCTCAAATCAAGACCTCCCTGCCTTGGTGAAGAACTACAATCTCTGTGGTGATTTCACACCAAGAGACAAATCCAGACTGCACAACACACGTTAAAATCAAGGTATTCTAAGCACATAAAGCCTAAGATATTACAATGTAAAGACTAACGATTAACCCTTATCCTAATCAATTAAGCCACCAATATGAAAGTGAGTTAATCAGAATACAGTATGTAACATGTTTCTTTCAATTAGAATCTAATGCATGATCATGTGAGCAATATCAAATGAATATCAAATTATGCAGAAACATAAAGCATGTTACAGAAACAAAACAGCATAATCTCTCTTCTCACACATGCAACTCTCAAGCAAAATAATAGTGAAAGAATGCAAAATGCTCTCTAATACAACCCTAAACAAATAGAATGAATGCTTCTGAGTTCTAAGTGAAGCCTCGTATTTATAGCATGGATAATAAGTGGTTTAAGCCGTTGCAAAAACAGTTAAGCAGTTACAACAACAAAAATAGATTTCAGTTATAACACAAAATAGACACGTTAATCGATTAACACTACCATTTAATCAATTAACGGACTTACAGAATGACATTCAAAACAGTTAAAACATAAAACACATATTCAACATAAATTTGGTTATGTTAATCGATTAAGCTACCACGTTAATCGATTAACTAGAGCATTTATGCATATGTTTCACAAGGCAAACTTCTCATATGTTATATGCAATATGTATACATGTTTTATCATTTATATTATGCCTAATATGCATAGATAACATGTATGATATATGCATGAACATACGATTAACTAGATGATGCATCTCTTGAATAAGGTAGTTCAATTATGATGGCTTAAGAGACTAGCATCTAGGTTCACCTAACCTATACTCACTTACTACGGCACACATCCCAAACTACTTAGGTTATAGACTCAATTTATCTCCTAGTCTAGATATGACCAAGTGAGCATAAGGCATGTTGATTGTTGGGTCATCTTCAAGCTTTGTTAGAACCTTGTCTCCATCAAAACATAGGCTAAGATATGCT
>NW_017727312.1:0-4217 GCF_001865875.1 Lupinus angustifolius | reverse complement strand
TTAATGCGCATTGCTTCTCTGTTTCATAAGCAAAAGTGTGTACGAAAGCTTAATAGAGACAACCTGCAAAGTACTTTATACAACCTGCAAAATGTATGTAACGCAACAAGCAAACTTTCTCCCCCTTTTGACATTATCAAAAAGATAGTTGTATTCAATTCTAGTCAAAAGTTAGGAGAATTATAAGGGTTATTAACAGACTGTAATTAATCAGTTATTCCTGGGTAGATAACTAAATAACCAGCTGGAAGAGGCTTGAACATATGCACAATTTTTAATTTTACTGCAGTTAATCGATTAAGTGGTACTTGTTAATCGATTAAAAGCACACCAGATAGCAATAGAAGAGTTTGAATGGCATGAAATGGTTATGCATGATCAAATTAAGCATGAAATGATTACGCAATTGATAAATTTGAGTAATTTGCAGCAGACACAATTATTCAACATTGACACATATACCAATCATGATCAAGATTCATTATAAACCACATAAAGTGCTATATGGAACATAATTAAAAGTCAAGCAAGAACATAATAATTCGAAAGGATTTTAACATGTAACATAGTAGTACATCAGTAGATTAGAGTTAGTTACAATCCAAAATGAAATGAAATAGCAATATTCAGCAAAGACAAGAATCTCAAGAGAAAATAGGAACAACAAAGTCCATTAGCTAGGAAAGGATTGCTAAGGTTCTAAGGCTTTCTATCTAAGGATGAGATGGAGGATTCTGGTTGACAGGAGTCGACGAGCTAAAGCTGCCCTTGATTTGAACACTCAACTTGTTGAGCTCATCATACATTCTTCTTGTCTGAGAATCAGAAGTAGTTTGAATGAAGTTCCGCAAGGATTGATAATGGTTGTCAATGTACTCATTCTGACGCTCCTCAAAATGCTCCAAATCCGTATGATGCGAATCCTTAAGTGACTGAAAATGAAGATCTTTCCGATTATTCAACCGTTGTTGCATAGCATCCATATAAGCTTGTCCAAACACGGATCCCTGAGATGCTTGTCCTGAATGCTCCCCCTGAGTTGTAGCAAAAGGCTCTTGATTAATGTTTTGATCGTCTTCACCCGAAGGATCAGGGTTCACATTGTTGTAGTCTTCTTGATATTGCAAAGTGTTGCCATACTTGTAGATGCCCATCTTGTGAATTAAAAACTCACCAATCAAATGTTCTTTGTCTGAGCAGTCCATCACAATAGTACCCGAGATGTCAATATGTAGATAATCAATCATTCGGGACACAAAGATACTATAAGGAAGCAGTTTTGATTGAGAGGTAGAGACGCTATACATGACTTTCAAGATTTCTTCAGGCCAATTTATCATGATGTTCTCTTTCACAGCAAACATAAATCTCAGATCGTTCAAAGTGGGTGGTGCATGATTTGTGTTTCTCTAAATTAAAATGTAGGCAATCAAGTAGTGCAAGAGCCTATTTTCTACCGATAGAGATCCAGCCTTAGTTAATTCGCTTTGAACATAGAGTTGTGGTCTACGCAGACACGATGTATACAATTCAACATCATCGAAGTAGTGGTCATTAGCCCAACCACAATCACTAAAACTAGCACCAGAAGCAGCTAATCCACCCACATTCATAAAAATTTCTTCAGTGACTTCAAACAACTTGCCAGCTACCATCGACCAGTATTTCCCATTCTTATATCTAAAATTCGAGTAGAACTTCCTATATAGAGCAGGGTAAATGTTACCTTTCAGTTCCAAGAAGGGGACTACCCCTTGAGCTTGCAAACCAATCGGGAACTCGAAGTTTTGTTCCACAAGCCAATCCACATTAGCAAACCGAATGTATGTAGGTTTTTTCCCTGAAATTTCTGCAGTCTTGTTTCTTGTAAAATCAGTGAGTAGTATGGGTCCCCGCGGTCCTCCCTTGCTGGTTGAGAAGGTACGACTCTTGGAGCACGCGGTGGATGTATCATGGTTGTTTTGATTCTTTTTCCACGTCCTTTGTCCATTGTGATGAGAACGAACCGAGATGAAGTTTTACAAGAGGGATGGAGGGAAACCTGGGTTAGGGTTCTCAGTTTGGGGAAAGTGGGTTTCTTGAAATGGAGGATGAGGAAGATGGATAATGGAGTTGGAATGTAGTGGAGGGAATGGATTTGGGGCTAGGGTGAAGCTTAGGACAGTGTTGGACTTGTTCGTCTGAGATTTGAGAGAAAAGAGATGAATGAGGTTTTGAAAAAAAAGGCCATTGTTTCTGATATAAAGCACCCGTTAATCGATTATCGGTTTGACTTAATCGATTAACTGTAAAAAAAATCCAAGTTTGTGAAAAAAAATTATCCAGGTAATCGATTAATGCATTGTCTTAATCGATTAACTGTATCAGATACAACGTTTTGACTGTTTTAAGCATGCACAGGTTTTTAAGCAATCACACGTGGTTCAAATGATTTGAGGCACATAATCATGATTTTAAAAAAAGGTTCAGAAGCATTTTAATCATACACATTCAAATAGATCATGCACGACAATCACAAAAAGGGGAATTAATCAAAATATTTTTCATCAAGAATTCCTAGTTCTCTTCGAAGAACTTAGAAAGTGTCTCGTGAGAGGGGCTTGGTGAAAATATCTGCTAATTGTTTAGAAGTTTCAACAAACTCTAATATGCAATCACCTTTTTGAACATGGTCACGCAAGAAATGGTGTCTTATTTCAATATGCTTTGTCCTAGAATGCAGAACGGTATTCTTGGAGAGGTTAATGGCACTCGTGTTATCGCACTTGATATGGATCTTTTCTAATATGAGCCCAAAGTCCTTAAGTTGCTGCTTCATCCAAAGGATTTGAGCGCAACACACGCTAGCGGCAATGTATTCCGCTTCAGCGGTGGAGAAAGCAACGCACGCTTGCTTTTTGCTGTTTCATGCAACTAGGGAGCTGCCTAATAGGTGACAAGTCCCACTAGTGTTTTTACGATCCAACTTACACCCAGGGAAGTCGGAATCGGAGTAACCTACCAAGGATAAGGAGGCATCCATAGGATACCATAATCCCATATTTATTGACCCTTTTAGATATCTCTTGATTTGTTTGACAACAATAAAATGTGATTCTTTTGGTAAAGCTTGAAACCTAGCACACATACACACACTGAACATAATATCGGGACGGCTAGTAGTTAAGTATAATAAGGAGTCGATTATCCCATGATATTTAGTTACCTCAATCGCTTTTCCTCTTCCATCTTTGTCCAGATAACATGCAGATGCCATAAGTGTAGATGCTTCTTTACATTGCTCCATGTCAAACTTCTTTAGCAGTTCCTTGCAATACTTCGATTGATGGATGAAGATGCCACTTTCCATTTGTTTTATTTGAAGTCCAAGAAAGAAGGTCAACTCTCCCATCATCGACATCTCAAACTCCCCCTGCATCAACTAAGAAAACTCCTTACAAAAGATTTCATTAGTAGATCCGAGGATAATATCATCAACATATATTTGTACGAGTAAAACATGGTTATTTGATCTACGGATGAAGAGTGTGATGTCGACCAAACCTCTTTCGAATCCTTTTTCAATTAGGAACGAACTCAGTCTATCGTACCAGGCTCTGGGAGCCTATTTTAGGCATAGAGGGCCTTCTTGAGTTTATATACGTGGTTCGGGTGTTTGAAGTTTTCAAACCCCGGTGGTTGGTCAACATACACCTCTTCTTGAATATATCCATTTAGAAATGCACTTTTAACATCCATTTGAAATAGGTTAAAATTCATGATTGATGCAAAAGATAGGAGAATCCTAATGGCCTCAAGTCTGGCTACAGGAGCGTATGTCTCATCATAATCGATGCCCTCCTCCTGATTGTAGCCCTTGGCCATTAAGCGAGCCTTATTTCTTATTATTAAGCCAGACTCATCGAGCTTATTGCGGAAGACCCATCTGGTGCCAATTATGGGATGATCTTTTGGTTTGGGGACCAAGTCCCACACATTATTTCGCTCGAACTAGTTTAGCTGTTCTTGCATAGCTATACCCCAGTGTACATCCTCAATGGCTTCATTGATGGTCTTAGGCTCTATTTGAGATACGGATGCAACGAAATTACAGTAGTTTCGTAAAGAACTACGGGTTACCACTCCCGTAGATATATCACCTAATACTTTATCGAGCGAATGATCTTTCTTTGTTTTCCACGCGATAGGCATATCCTGATGTTTCTCTGCTGATGTTT
>NW_017727311.1:0-1616 GCF_001865875.1 Lupinus angustifolius | reverse complement strand
GTTTCAAAGTCGAGTTTTGGAAGACCAATTACTAAATTATTTTTCGATAGTTTTTATAAATGCTTTATATGTATATGAGCGACGCGTCTATGCCAAAGCCAGATGTCATCTTCTTTTCAAATAAGACATTTTGAAAATAGAGAAGTGACATCTTCCAGATTGACCATATAAATATTATTTACTCGATATCCGACAAACTTAACATTATTATATATTCCATCACGAATGATACAACAGTTAGAATCAAGAGATACGCTATTACCTTTGTCGCACAATTGGCTTATGCTCAACAAATTATGTTTCAAACCTTCTACGTATAGAACATTGTCGATTATTGTGTGGGTTGAGTTGCCAATCTTTCCAGTGCCCAAGATTCTTCCTTTGTTGTTGTCTCCATAAGTGACGAATCCCTTTTACTTTAACGACAAGTCTAGGAATTTGGACTTGTCTCCAATCACATGTCTCGAACAGCCATTGTTAAGATACCAGTTTTGTCCGTGTGTTCGAAGACATACCTGCAAAATAGATCATCTACTAGACTCAGGTACCCAAATTACATTGGTCCTTTTGTGTTAGTAGCGAGGGAGCTATTCTCATTTCTTATCCATGTGTAAACACCACTGGGTATCCCATATCTCCTGATATAGCATGTATGAGATGTATGACCATATGTGCCACAGTAATGGCAAGTGGGGACTCTATTGTTATTTTTGTACTGACGAGTTAGAGGTCTCCTATATGGTCTTTTCTTATGGGATGGGGGAATATAGCCTAGCCCAACATGATTACCAACATTCCTACTTTTGCTAAGCATATTGTCTAATTGTTGTTTACTATTTGTGAGTTTCGTGAGTTTTTCAGTAAGTATAAAATTTTCATTTTCAAGTCCTCGCAAGACTTACAAGTAGTATTTTGACATAAATTAGTTTTTGAGCAATCGCATGAAGTGCAAGAAAAGATTAGGTCCAGGGTTTCGTTTTCTAGTTTTAATTCGTCTAACTCTTTCTGCAATTGATTTATCTTTTGTTGGTTTAGCGAAATAATTCGTTTTCTCTCGTTGCTTACTTTTGCTAATTTCTTAAGTTCTTCATGCATCTCAACATAAGCACTATCTAATATTTCATATGAGGGAGAATCAGAAGAAGAAGATGATGTATCAGAATATACCTCATCTGAAGTATCTTTGTTGTCTGATCCGCAAGCCTCATTTGTTGTTGTCATTAAGCACAGCTTCGCGGTCTCCTCTTCATCTGAGGTGCTTGATGTTGTTTCTTCCTCGGGTACATCCCAGACAATGTATGCTTTCTTTGGCTTGAGTTCCCGGGGATTGCTCTTTTCTGAATCAATCCTTTCTAGGTAAGTGGGGCACTGATACTTAATGTGTCTTGGTTTACCACATTCGTGGCAAGTAAAGCGCTCCTTTGTCTTGCCTTTTCTGGTTGTTTCACGCGCTTCTTTCTTCTGAAATCGTCTAAATCCTCATTTCTTTTTCAAGAAGTTTCCAAACTTCCGCACAAGGAGATTTAGCGTTTCATCGTCAATGTCTGAATCAGAGTGATCATCGTTTATCTCTTCATTGGGTTGTGATGTTGAAGCTTTGAGAGATATTCCCTTCT
>NW_017727310.1:0-9341 GCF_001865875.1 Lupinus angustifolius | reverse complement strand
GGCATGGAGTCTAGATCCTTGGATTCCATGATTGCAGTCACTTTAGGTTGCCATCTCCTATCAAGGCAACGTAAGACTTTATTAGTAAGTACTCCTCTGGTGAACATTTTATCTAGAGCTATGAGATGGTTGATAATGTGAGTGGATCGTTTTTGCATATCGCCGATCGATTCACTCGGTAGCATACGAAATAATTAGTATTCATGTGTTAGCGCATTTAGCCTGGCGCGCTTGACTTTGCTTGTGCCTTCGTGAGCCACTTGTAAAGTGTCCCACATTTCCTTGGCACTTTGACATTGAGAGATTCGAAAGAACTCATCATAGGATAGGGCTGAGGTTATGATGTTTTTGGCGCGAAGGTTGAATTAAACCTTCTTGCGTTCCTCATCGGTCCATAGGCTCTTAGGTTTTTCTTTTGGTTCGCCATCCACTAAGTGAAGTGGGACGAAAGGGCCATTGATCACGGATTCCCAAATATCCGAATCAATAGCCTCGATGAAAATTTTCATCCAGACTTTCCAGTAGGCGTAACCTTCGCCACTGAATATGGGAGGGCGGTTAATGGATGCGCCATCACCTCCAAAGGGGTTGGTGGAACCCATTTTGATTCCCTTAGGATCACGAGGATGTGGTTGAGCTAGCATGTCATACTAGCTCTGATGCCACTTGTTAGGTATCAGTGGTCTAAGAACACCTAGAAGGGGGGTTGAATAGGTGTGGCGGTTATGAACTACTACTTTTTAACAACAACCCAAATACTGGAAAAACTGTCCAGTTAATCGATTAACAGAAGGTCTTAATCGATTAACACAGTTACAGAACAGATTAACAGAACAAGCAATTTGCACTTTCAATAAGATACACTTTAAACAAATATGTTGCAGATATTATTGCATACAAGTGTTAATGATATAGCATTAAAAAAATATCCAAATTCTCAAGTATATATTCAGTGTATTAATGCAAGAAACAGAAAGATAAAGATAGAAAGAAAGAACAGTGCACAAGGCTTTTTATCCTGGTTCGTTTGCGGTCCACTGCAAACTACATCCAGACCTCCCCTTCTGGATCAGGGAGATTTTCTGTCTTCACAATATTGAATTAAGATACAATTACAAATTCAATTTACAAGCACAAGGGATGCTCCCTTCTGGGGTTTCTTGAAATGGAGGATGAGGAAGATGGATAATGGAGTTGGAATGTCGTGGAGGGAATGGATTTGGGGCTAGGGTGAAGCTTAGGACAGTGTTGGACTTATTCCTCTGAGATTTGAGAGAAAAGAGATGAATGAGGATTTGCAAAAAATTGTCACTGTTTATGATATAAAGCACCCGTTAATCGATTATTGGTTTGACTTAATCGATTAACTGTTAAAAAAATCCAGGTTTTTTTAAAATAATTATCCAGGTAATCGATTAATGCATTGTCTTAATCGATTAACTGTTTCAGATACAGCATTTTGAATGTTTTAAGCATGCACAGGTTTTTAAGCAATCACACGTGGTTGATTGTGATTCATTTATATGTCATTAACGCATAAACATAAAGCATGTTACAGAAAAACAGTATAATCTCTCTTCTCACACATGCAACTCTCAAGCAAAATAATAGTGAAAATACGAATGCAAAATGCTCTCTAATACAGCCCTAAACAAATAGAATGAATGCTTATGAGTTCTAAGTGAAGCCTCGTATTTATAGCATGGAGAATAAGTGGTTTAAGCCGTTGGAAAAACAGTTAAGCAGTTACAACAGCAAAAACAGATTTCAGTTATAACACAAAACAGACACGTTAATCGATTAACACTACCATTTAATCGATTAACGAGCTTACAGAATGACATTCAAAACAGTTAAAACAGAAATCACATATTCAATAGAAATTTGGTTATGTTAATTGATTAAGCTACCACGTTAATCGATTAATATTAACTGGGGCATTTATGCATATGTTTCACAAGGCAAACTTCTCATATGTTATGTGCAATATGTATACATGTTTTATCATTTATATTATGCCTAATATGCATAGATAACATGTATGATATATGCATGAACATAAGATTAACTAGATGATGCATCTCTTGAATATGGTAGTTCAATTGTGATGGCTTAAGAGACTAACATCTAGGTTCACCTAACCTTTACTCACTTACTACGGCACACATCCCAGACTGCTTAGGTTATAGACTAAATTTTGTCTCCTAGTCTAGATATGACCAAATGAGCACAAGGCATGTTGATTGTTGAGCCATCTTCAAGCTTTGTTAGAACCTTGTCTTCATCAAAACATAGGGTAAGATATGCTAGTGCTATTCTTGACACTTTGCATTTTCAAATATTTGTTTATAAAATTCAATGAAAATCATTAACATCCTACATCTTCTTCTCACTAATGTGTCTAAAAAATATAACTCATATTTGACAATCACATTTATATTTCTAATCACCCCACTTTCACATATTTTTGTTTTGTCTTTCTAATTTATTTATTATTTGTTACTTTATTGATAATTTTATGTAATTATATTTCTTTTTCTTTTCCCTCCATCTTTTAGCATACATAATTAATATTTATTTGTGATCTTAATAGCAATGAAAATAAAATTAAGTTAACTAATTTCACATAAGAAATGAATATAAACAAAAAAAATTATTACATTGTATCTATTTTCATTTAGATTTTTTTTTTCAATTCATGGTGAAAGGACAAATTTAGAATTTTTGATAGTTTTCCTTCCTTCCTTCATTTTCTTCCCAAATCAAGGAGAGAAAGTTTTTTGTAGAACCCATGTATATTTTTTCCTCCCCTATGTAATGTTGGAACCAAATGGTGGAAAATGACATTTTTCACCAGCTTTCTTTCCTTCTCTTTTCTTTCATCTTGCTTTATTTACAACCAAACATAGTGTTAATCTTGCCTGGTTGTAATTATTAATGCTTTATTGTGATAGGATTAGTTTAATGTAAAAATTATTTGATTTTATTAAATTATTTTCAAATTTTGGTTTATATATTTATTTTAGCAGATATTTATATAAAAATCAAATCTGTAATAGTTAATGATTTAATCTTTTTAATTTCAATTTGATAATGTTTTAATTAATGTTTAGGTCTTATTTTTATTTTTTATTCTTTTATATTTTGTTTAAAAATCCTTTTGATATAAATATTTTTTGAACTCTTATTTATTTTTTTGGTTGGGCAATATTTGTTTTTTATAACTGCGACCATTACTTTGAAATTCCAACATTATTTTTTGTATAATATTTAATTAAAACATTTACATTCATAGCCATAATCCAACATTATTTTATTAAGGTATTGGTGTAAGGCCCTACTAGATATACAAGATGATCAAAAAGTCAAATGCTTGATTCTAGAAAGCAACACTTATTAGAATGGGCATTCACAGACCCCAAAAGAGATTAGTTTATTACTCATATGATGATAAGATATCATTGGAAATTCCAAAAATAATAACTAATGAAAGGGAGATAATAACAAAAGACAACATAGGTAGTGAAATGTCTTTCTACTTCAAGATGATAGAGAAAATACTAATAACTATAATTATTTATCAACACAAAATATATATTAAGATATGACAGTGGTCTTAACCTTACTATGAAATTGAAAAATTATTTTGATTTTGAAAGTAATTATTTAAATTAGTTAGAACGGAATTAATAGAAAAGAGATAACATTAATCATTAATCAGCTTTCGCTTCGAGATGGGGCCAAGGTTGTACTTCAAAGCACAAGTAGTGACATTTTTATTAAATTCCAAGATTATTAATTTTTGTTAAATATTTAAATGAAATCATTTGTATTAATATTTATTTATTATTAAAGAAATTATTTTAATTAATAGAAAATTAAGTTAATTTCAAAGAGAAAACATCTATTATTAACCATCTTCCCCTGTGAGAGAAAATATAAATAGTGCTAATGACTACAGTTGCTTTTCAATCCAAAGCAAAAATTAATATACGGGGTGTGATCTTACTTTAAATTCTCAAATTAATTTTGATTTTGAAGGGAATTAATTTAATTCATTAGAAGTGAATTAATATAAAATAGATAACATTGATTGTGAGTTGCTTTTCACTTTGAGAGATGATAAAAGTGATACTAATTAGCACCACTACTTCTCAATTTGGTATAGAAAGCAAGATAGGACACAAGTAACAACCTTATTTTTGAATTCCAAAATTATTTTATGTTTAATATATAATTAAAATCATTTCTATCAATATTTAATTTCTTACTAAATAATTACTTTTAATTTATTGAAAATGAGTTGATAGGAAATAAGCAATATTGGTTGTCATTTGTCTATCGACTTTGAGAGATGGAAAAGTTAGCACGAATGACAAAAACCACTTCTCAAAGTGGAACACAAGTTAAGATATACATAATGTATGACCTTACTATTAAATTTCCAAAAAACGTTTATTTTGAAGATAATTATTTATATTAATTAGAAGGAAATTAATAGAAAATATACAACAATGATCGTGAGTCTTTCATATCAGGAGATCATAGTGGGAATAAAATTAAAATGATTGTTTCTCAACTTGGCGTAGAAAATAAGATACAACATGACCATTAACTTTAGTGTTAAATTCTAAAATTAATTTCTTTAAATGTTTAATCAAAAGCATTTATATTACTATTTATTTTTATATTAAAGGATGTTAATGATCATATCCACTTATGAAACTAGAGTAGAAATTAAAATCAGATATGATTCGTGACCTTACTATTAATTACCAAATTTATTTTATATTGAATGAAATTAGTTTAATTAATTAGAAGCAATTATTTTAATCAATCAGAATGAAATGAACAGAAAATAAACAACATTGGTCGTGAACCGTCTTGTCGCTTCGTGAGATGGCAAATGTAATACCAATGACCCCAACCGCTTCTCAATCTTGAGCAGAAAGTAAGATAGTACATAAGGTATTATTTTACTACTAAATTCTAAATTTAATTTTTTGCTAAATAATTATTTAAAATAATATATTTTATTAAAGAATTTATTTTAATTAACTAAAAGGGAGTTAATAGCAAAAATGGAAATTTTATCGTGTTTTGTCTTCTCAAATTCGAGAGATGATAAACACAATACAAATGATTGTTGTTAGGTATCAGTGGCCTAGGAACACCTAGAAGGGGGGAGGGGCGTTGAATATGTGTCTCGTTATGAATCACCACTTCTTGCATCAAAACCCAGTTCTGGAAACAACCCAGTTAATCAATTAACAAATGGTCTTAATCGATTAACTCACACACAGAACAAAATAATCAGAGCAGCAAATTGCACAGTTATTTAAAATCAAATGAACAGAGATAAAACATATATTTTTAAGCAATATTAACAAGCATATGGCATGGTACACTTATGCAAAATATCAGTTATTAACTCGAATTGAAACAACAAGAAAAGTAAAGAAGATTTAAGGAGAGAACAACGTGGAAAGATGAATTTTTATCCTTGTTCGTTTGCGGTCCACTGCAAACTACATCCAAGCCTCCCCTTATGATCTTGGGAGATTTTATTCTTCAAAATATGGAATATACGTATGATCACACACACCAATTCAATTTACAAAATAGTTGAGTTAATCGATTAAGTCACCACGTTAATCGATTAACCAGCATATTTCAACACGTGGTTCAAAATTTAAACTTCTCATATGTTATGCTTAACTCCTATACATGTTTTAGCAATTATATTATGCCTAATATGCACATATAACATGTATGATTAATGCATGAACATACAATTAACTAGATGATGTGTCTCATGGATGTGATATGACAAGTATAATGGCTTGAGAGACTTGCACCTAGGTTCACCTCACCTATACTCACTTACTATGGCACGCATCCTAGTCTACTTATATATCCTAGTCTAGCTAGTCTAGATATGACCAATGAGCTCTAGGCATGTTGATTGTTGAGCCATCTTCAAGCTTTAGTAAAACCTTGTCTTCATCATAACATAGGCAAAGCATTGCTAGTGCTATTCTTGACACTTTTCACTTTCAATCTCCCCCTTTTTGATGATGACAAATACCACATCAAAATAGTTCGAAACGTTTGATGAATTAGCTTGACAATTAGTTTGCATGGTGGTTGTTAATGGTTTTTATTCAAAGTTTCAAAGTTGAAGCGTCTTTGCTCTCCCTTAGGTAAGCAATTATATTACGGAAGCTATATACAACAACATGCAAAATACATTTAACATAACAAGCAAGTTTTCTCCCCCTTTTGACATTATAAAAAAGATACAAGTATTCAATTCTAGTCAAAAGTCAGAAGATTTATTAGAGTTATGACAGACTGTAATTAATCAATTAATTTTTGGGCGATTAATCAATCAACCAGCTGTAAGAAGCTTGAACAAATACACATTTATACATCATTTTATCGATTAACAACAGGACTTAATCAATTAAATGGACAATAAACATCAATAGAATAGATTTAATGACATGAAGGCTATGTTTACACAAATTAAGCATGGAATGATTAAGCATTTTATATATTTGAGCAGTCATCAGCACGCATAAACATTCAATATTGATTGATACATACACCAAACATGATCAAGATCCATCAAACATAGGAGTATACTATTTGCAACATAATACCATTCAAGCATGATAAAGATAATATGAAATCATTTAAATCATTGTCAAGTTTTTAAGCAGTAATTCAGTAGAAGATAGGAGTTATTACAATCCATATAAAAGCAAAAGCATGAAATAAAAGATAAGTTCTCAAGAGGGTAACAAAGAACAACAAGGTCCATAAACTAGGAAGGATAAAACTAAAGCTCTAAGGCCTCCTAACTAGGGATGAGACGGAGGGTTTTCGTTGTCAGGAATCATCGAGCTACCACCATCCTTGATGAGGGTACTCAGCTTGTTGAACTCAGCACACAACCTTCTGTTTTGTGAGTCAGCAGTTGTCTGAACAAAATTCCTCAAGGATTGCTAATGGTTATCAATATAAGCATTCTGACACTCCTCAAAATTCTCTAGATCCGTATGATATGAGTCTTTTAGAGACTGACAGTGAAGATCCATCCTGTTGTTGAGATTTTGTTCCATAACATCCATGTAAGCTTGTCCAAAAGCTGGTTCTTGTGATGCATGACCAGAAGACTCCCCCTGAGTAGCAGCAAATGGCTCTTGAACATCATCTTGATCATCCTCACCAGAGGGGTCAAGATTCACAGTGTTAAAGTCATCTTGATATTGCCATGTGTTGCCGTACTTATATATACCCATCCTATGAATCAGACTCTCGCCAATCAAATGATCCTTGTCAGAACAGTCCACAACTATAGTATCCGAGACATCAATATGCAGATAATCAATAATTCGCGAAATGAATATATTATAAGAAAACAACCTTGATTGTGAAGTGGAGACACTGTACATGACCTTAATAATCTCTTCAGGCCAATTGATCATTATGTTCACCTTTACAGCAAACATGAACCTCAAACCATTCACAATAGGTTGTGCATGATTTGTGTTCTTCTGAATCAAAATATAGGCTATCAGATAATGTAGGAGCCTATTCTCTATGGACAGTGACCCAACTTTGGTTAATTCACCCTGAACATACAACTGAGGTCTACACAAACAATATTTATACATTTCAGCAGCATCAAAAGAGTTGTTGTTTGCCCAACCACAACCACTTAAGCTAGCACCAGTACATGATAAACCACCAACGTTTATAAAAATGTCTTCATTTAGCTCAAACAGTTTTCCAGCAATCATTGACCAGTACTTTCCATCTTTATATCTAAAGTTGGCATAATACTCCCTAACTAGAGCAAGGTAGATATTACCTTTTTATTCCAGGAAGGGGACAACCCCTTGTGCTTGCAAACCATGCGGAAAGTCGAAATTTTGTTCCGCGAACCAATTCAAATTTGCATACCCTATGTATGTTGGTTTCCTCCCCTGAAATTTAGGCAATCGGGTTTCTTGCAGAATCAGCGAATAATACGGGTCCCCACGGTCCTGCCTTGCTTGTTGAGATGGCACGACTTTTGGGACACGTGGTGGATGATGAGCGATTGTCTTGACTCTTTTTGCACTTCCTTTCTCCATTGATGTTAAAACTGAATAGTGATGAAGGTTTAATGGAGGGATTTAGGGAAACCTAAGGTAGGGTTATCAATTTGGTGAAAACGGATTACTTGGAAATTGGAGATAGAGAAGCCAGTTTATGGAGTGGAAATGGAGTGTGGTGATTAGGTTTGGGCTAGGTTAGAGCTTACGGATGATGTTGGACTTGTTCCTCTGAGATTTGAGAGAAATGGGGATGAATGGGATTTTGAAAAATGCTTAGAAACGCTTATGTTTCTGATATATTGATGTCGTTAATCGATTAACAACATTGCTTAATCGATTAACCTGAGTTAAAAATACCAGGTTTTGAAAACAATCACCAAGGTAATCGATTAACTAATGGCTTTAATCTATTAAATGCATCAGATACATCATTTTGGATGTTTTTAAAAGCATGCAAGGATTTCAAACTTTTTACAAATTCATTTTTGAACAAACACATATATACATAAAACTTTTATACTCAGAATCATGGATCATACAAGGAATAGTTAGCATTCAACATATTTTCATTTGAAGCATACAAGGCAAATATGTCATGCAAGGCAATTACATATGCTCAATCAAGATATTTTTCATCAAGGATTCCTAGTTCTCTTCGAAGAACATAGAAAGTATCTCGTGAGATGGGCTTGGTGAAAATATCTGGTAATTACTTAGATGTTTCAACAAATTCTAAATTCACAATCACCTTTTTGAACATGATCACACAAAAAATGATGCCTTATTTCATTATGCTTGGTTCTTGAATGCAAGACGAGATTTTTGGAAAGGTTAATGGCACTTGTGTTATCACACTTAATAGAGATATTTTTTATTATGAGCCCAAAGTCCTTAAGTTGTTGCTTCATTCAAAGGATTTAAGCACAACACACGCTAGCGACAATGTATTATGCTTCAGCGATGGACAAAGCAACACATGCTTGCTTTTTACTATGCCATGACACTAGGGAACTGCCTAATAGGTGACAAGTTCCACTAGTGCTTTTTCGATCCAACTTACACCCAGTGAAGTCAGAATCAGAGTAACCTACCAAGGATAAGGAGGCATCCCTAGGATACCATAATCCCATATTTATAGGTCCTTTTAAATATCTCATGATACGTTTTACAGCAATATAATGTGATTCTTTTGGCAAAGCTTGAAATCTAGCACACATACAAACGCTAAACATA
>NW_017727309.1:0-5512 GCF_001865875.1 Lupinus angustifolius | reverse complement strand
TCGGGTATTTGAAGTTTTCAAACCCCGGTGGTTGGTCTACGTACACCTCCTCTTGAATATAGCCATTTAAAAATGCGCTCTTAACATCCATTTGGAATAGCTTAAAGTTCATGATCGATGTGAAGGACAAGAGCATCCTAATGGCCTCAAGTCTGGCTACAGGAGCGTAGGTCTCATCATAATCGATACCCTCCTCTTGGTTGTAGCCTTTGGCCACTAAGTGAGCCTTATTTCTTATTATCAAACCAAATTCATCTAGCTTGTTATGGAAGACCCATCTGGTGCCAATCACATGATGATCTTTTGGTTTGGGGACCAAGACCCACACATTATTGCGCTCAAACTGGTTTAGCTCTTCTTGTATAACTATACCCCAGTGCACATCCTCGATGGCTTCTTCGATGGTCTTTGGCTCTATTTGAGATACGAATGCAACAAAATTACAGAAATTACATAAAGAACTACGGGTTACCACCCCCGTAGATATGTCACATAATACCTTATCGAGTGGATGATCCTTTTTGGTTTTCCATGCAATAGGCATGTCTTGATGTTCTTCTTCTACTGCTTTCTCAGCATCTTCTTGTTGGATTTGGTTCATGTCCTTTGATTGAGCTTCTTCTAGTGTACCTGAAATGTCATCAGAAAAGACCTTTTTCTTCTCTTTTGGAGAAGATTCGTCAAAGTGAACATGAATAGATTCTTCTACTTGCATGGTATATTTATTGAACACACGAAAAGCCTTACTATGTAATGAATACCCTAAGAATATGCCATCATCAGCCTTCGAGTCAAATTTTCCTGAAGATCTTTTTCCATTATTTAAAATAAAACATTTGTACCTGAATGCATGAAGATGAGTGATATTCGGTTTTCGACCTTTAAGAATTTCATAAGGTGTTTTCAAAATAGTAGGTCTAAGTAGTATTTGATTCATTACATAACAGGCGGTGTGAACTGCATCAGCCCATAAATATTTTGGAGCCTTGCTCTCATTTAGCATGGTCATCGTGAGTTCCTCTAGAACTCTATTTTTCCTCTCAACAACTCAATTTTGTTGAGGGGTACGAGGAGCTGAGAACTGATGCATGATGCCATGCTTATTACAAAACTTATTAAATTTATGATTTTCAAATTCTCCGCCATGGTCAGATCGTATATAAATAATTTTCAGGTTAGACTGGTTTTGAATTTGTTTGGCTAGACATTTAAAATATTTATATGCATCGCTCTTTGATGCTAAAAACAAAGTCCATGTGAATCTAGAAAATTCATCAACAATTACCAAAGCGTAATAACTTCCACCAAAACTCATTATTTGCGATGGTCCAAACAAGTCCATATGGAGAAGCTCCAAATGTCTAGTAGTGGATATCGCATTCTTTTTATTAAAGGAATTCTTTACTTGTTTACATTTTTGACACATGTCACAAGAATCCTGAGTTTTAAAGTCGAGTTTTGGCAGACCGGTAACCAAATTATTTTTAGATAATTTTTCTAAATGCTTCACATGAATGTGAGCGACTCGTCTATGTCAAATCCAGATGTCATCTTCTTTTGAAATAAAACACTTTGAAAATAAGGAAGTGACATCCTCCAGATTAACCATATAAATGTTATTTACACGATATCCGAAATTTTTTATATTATTAGATAAGACATCACGAATTATACAACAATCAGAATCAAATGACACATGATTACCTTTGTCGCATAGTTGGCTGATGCGCAGCAGATTATGTTCCAAACCTTCTACGTATAGAACGTTCTCGATTATAGCATGGGTTGAGTTGTCGATTTTTCCGGTGCCTAAGATTCTTCCTTTGTTGTTGTCTCCATAGGTGATGAAACCTTTTTATTTTAATGACAAGTCTAGGAATTTTGACTTGTCTTCAATCATATGTCTCGAATATCCGCTATCAAGATACCAATGTTGCCCATGTGTTCGTAGACATACCTACAAAATAGATCACCTGCTAGTTTCAGGTACCCAAATTATGTTGGGTCCTTTTCTGTTAGTAACTAGGGAGTTATCTCCCTTTCCTACCCTAGCATAAACACCACTGGGTATCCCATATTTCCTGGTGTAGCAGGAATGAGAGGTGTGGCCATGTGTGCCACAATAGAAACATGTAGGAACTCTACTTTTCTTATTTTTGCTAATTTCTTAAGCTCTTCATGCATCTCAACATAAGCATCATATAAAACATCATGTGAGGGAGAATCATCAAAAGAGGATGATGTGTCAGAATATACCTCATTTGTAGTATCCTTACTACCTGATCCGCAAGCCTCATCTGTTATGGTCATTAGGCATAGCTTGGCGGTCTCCTCTTGATCCGAGGTCCTTGATGTTGTTTCTTCCTCCGGTATATCCCAAACAATGTATGCCCATTTCGATTTCAAGTCTCGGGGAGTGCTCTTCTCTGAATCACCTCTCTTCAAGTAAGTGGGACACTGAAACTTCATGTGACCCGACTTTCCACATTCATGGCAAGTGAAGCGCTCCTTATTGTTGTCTTTCTTAGTTGATTCTCACGCCTCTTTCTTTTGAAATCGCTTAAATCCTCCTTTCTTCTTTAGAAACTTTCCAAATTTTCGCACAAGAAGGTTTAGCATTTCTTCATCAATGTCTGAGTCAGAGTCGTCATTGTCCATCTCTTCAGTGGGTTGTGATGTTGTAGCTTTAAGAGATATTCCTTTCTTTCGATCAGACTCCTCATGCATGGTCAGACGCCCAAGCTCCATCTCATGCTCTTGAAGCTTCCCGAACAGAGTTGCCAAAGGCATGGAATCTAGATCCTTGGACTCCATGATTGCCGTCACTTTAGGTTGCCATCTAATGTCAAGACATCGTAAAACTTTATTAGTGAGTTCTCATCTGGTAAACATTTTATATTGAGCAATAAGATGATTAATAATGTGAGTGAATCGCTTTTGCATCTCGCCAATTGATTCACTCAGTAACATACAAAATAATTCGTATTCATGTGTCAGCACGTTCAACCTGTCGCGCTTGACCTCGCTAGTGCCTTCTGAGTCACTTGTAAAGTGTCCTACATTTCTTTGGCACTTTGACATTGAGACACCCGAAAGAATTCATCGTAAGATAGGGACGAGGTAATTATATTTTTGGCGCGAAGGTTGAACTGAACCTTCTTGCGCTCCTCATCGGTCCATAAACTTTTGGGCTTTTCTTTCGTTTCGCCATCCACTAAGTGAAATGGGACGAATAGACCACCGATTACGGATTCCTAAATGTCCGAATCAATAGCCTCTATGAAGATCTTCATTCGGACTATCCAGTAGGCGTATCCCTCGCCACTGAATACGGGAGGGGGGTTAATGGAGGCGCCATCACCGCCAAACGGGTTGGTGGAACCCATTTAAATTCCCTAAGGATCACGTGGATACGGTAGATCTAGCACGTCATACTAGCTCTGATACCACTTGTTAGGTATCAATGGCCTAGGAACACCTAGAAGGGGGGGGGGTTGAATAGGTGTCGCGGTTATCATTCACCGCTTCTCGCACCAAAACCCTGCTATGGAAACAGCCCATTTAATCGATTAACAACTGGTATTAATCGATTAACACACACACAGAACATAATGATCAGAGCAACAAATTGCATAGTTATTTAAAATCAAATGAACAGAGATAAAACAGATATTTTTAAGCAATATTAACAAGCATATGGCAGGATACAATTATGCAAAATATCAGCTATTAAATCGAATTGAAAAGCAAGAAAAGTGAAGAAGATTTAAGGAGAGAACATCGTGCAAAGATGGATTTTTATCCTGGTTCGTTTGCAGTCCACTGCAAACTACATCCAGACCTCCTCTTCTGATATTGATAAATTTTCTTCTTCACAATATGGAATATACGTATGATCACACACACCAATTCAGTTTACGAAACATATGACGCTTCTTTCTTGAAATCTAGAACACCTAACCCTTGGTTTGACTCTACCTATCGCCTGAGAAAACCTTTTTCGCGAAACAACCCTAGCCAAGATTCTTGTTCTCAAATCAAGACCTCCTAGTCTTAGTGAAGAATCCCAATCTCTGTGGTGGTATGACACCAAGAGATCAATCCAAAACACACACAAAAAAAGATTACAATAGCAAGGTATTATAAGCACAATAATGCTTGGAATATTACAATAAAAGACCTTAAGACTAATCCACTCACAATTCACTCAAGCCATCAAATACATGTCAGTTAATCAAAAATAGTAATCAATATACCTCTCTGAGAATCTTTACAAATAATGCATGAACATGTGAGCAAGATGAAGATGAGAATAAACATATGAAAAATAGTATGCAAATCAAGGACTCAATAAGGCATGGTAAACTTTCTTCCTCACACATGCAACTCTCTTGCAAAAACAGAATGCAAAAATGAAATATGCTCTCTAAATCAATCATATACAATGGAATGCAATGCTAGAATTTTCTGAAAGTTGCCTCAACTTATATTAGCCAGTTTTGACAGTTGAATTCGTTGCAATCGGTTAAACAGTTAAAACAAAAATCAGTTATAACACAAGACAATCCTGTTAATCGATTAACGTAACCCGTTAATCGATTAACTAGTGCAATGTAACACCGCCAATTTTACGATTTTGAATTATAAGATTTTATTAATATTTTTATTAATTATATATTCGAAAATGAATTTCTGGGGAATTTCGGCAAAGAATTAGACGAAACTCTAGTTGAGTTTTAGTATTGAAATTTTATTTCCTAATTTGTGGTAAATTTTGGTAATTTTCGGAGACAGTCGGTTCTGAACCACTGTCGGGGCCGAAATCCACCCGGTACGGCTAAAAAAGTGGTTTTTGAGTTCCGTAACTCGGAATCGAATTCCGATTGCGCCGTTGGCTTCATAATCACATTTCGAGTCTAGACAGACCCTGAGCTGGTCAATACCTATTTGCTAAATATTTTTCACTCGGAATGCCGAAATCCGAAATTCTAATCAGATATTAGAATCAGGTGATTTATAATACCTGATCGAGTATTGGCCGATAATACTCGAGAATGTTTATCGCACGTGTTCGCGAGGTGATCATTTCGCATTGGGATGTGAGATTTGACTTTCCATAAAGCAAACCTCACATCACTCAATCTCATGAAATCACCATTAGCCACCCTATGAGATTTTGTAATGATTTCCTAGGGGGGAAATCTGATTTCCCTCTCTCATTAAACACTCCACACTTCACAATTCACTCTCACACTCTCTCATTTTCAAATTTGCAAGGAGAAGGTAAATCCTCTCTTCATTTTTCTCTTATTTTCTCTTATTTTTCTTCCATCTTCAATCCTTGATCTCTCAACATTCAACCAATGGATGTTGACGAAATTTAAGTATGTTGTTCATGAGTATGTCAAGAACATATTCAACCGTTGAAATTTTCTAAAACGCTTTCTAACTCATTTCTCCTCAAAACCGAAAATGGTGATGTTCTTGAACTTATGAAAATATTTTGTTGAAA
>NW_017727308.1:0-1492 GCF_001865875.1 Lupinus angustifolius | reverse complement strand
ATAATGTATGTGAGAGAGAACACATCGTGACATAGTGGTGTCCGAATATGACACCCGGATCTCCTAAACCATCTCAAAGGTTTTGGAGTTAACTTGGGTTTTAAGAAACCCAATATTTTTATGTTTGGATGTTTGTGAAGATATATGTTTGTGAAGATATATGTTTGTTGAGGAAATGTATTGAATATTGTATGTGAGAGAGAACACATCGTGACATAGTGGTGTCCGAATATGACACCCGGATCTCCTAAACCATCTCAAAGGTTTTGGAGTTAACTTGGGTTTTAAGAAACCCAATATTTTTATGTTTGGATGTTTGTGAAGATATATGTTTGTGAAGATATATGTTTGTTGAGGAAATGTATTGAATATTGCATGTGTGAGAGAGAACACATCGTGACATAGTGGTGTCCGAATATGACACCCGGATCTCCTAAACCATCTCAAAGGTTTTGGAGTTAACTTGGGTTTTAAGAAACCCAATATTTTTTATGTTTGGATGCTTTTTGAAGATATATGATTATTGAGGAAATGTATTGAATATTGTATGTGAGAGAGAACACATCATGACATAGTGGTGTCCTAATATGACACCCGGATCTCCTAAACCATCTCAAAGGTTTTGGAGTTAACTTGGGTTTTAAGAAACCCAATATTTTTATGTTTGGATGCTTTTTGAAGATATATGATTATTGAGGAAATGTATTGAATATTGTATGTGAGAGAGAACACATCATGACATAGTGGTGTCCGAATATGACACACGGATCTTAAAAACCATCTCAAAGGTTTTGAGGGTTAACTTGAGTTTTAAGAAACCTAAGATTTTTTATGTTTGAATTCTTTTGAATGTATATGATGGTTGATGAAATGTGTTGGATATTATGTATGAATGTTGTTGGAAACTTTTCTGAGCGCAGATGTTTGAAAAACCATGTTTAAATGTGTTTCAGTTGTCGAAAAGGGCAAAAGTTTGTATTTTGTCCAAGTCCCTGTCGCTTGGGCGAGGGGAAGTTTTGGTTCTGAACTCCTCGCCCGGGCGACAAATCCTCGCTTGGGTGAGTAAGGGTCCCGCTTAGGCGAAAAGAGCCCATGAATTCGATGAAAATCGGAACTCTCTCGCTTGGGCAAGCAAAGGCCTCGCCCGGGCAAGCAAAAGCCCGCTTGGGCGAAAAAAAAACCAGGATTTTAATGATGTCTCGCTTGGGCGAGGAAGGCTTAAGTTTAATTGAGATTTAATGATGAATCATCGCTTGGGCGAGAGGGCCTCGCTTGAGCGAGAGATGCCCAGTTTTAAAATGGTATTGTTGATTGAATTTTCGCTTGGGCGAGAGACATGAATTGTGTTTGATTATTTGGATTGATTGGTTGAGTATTTAATAACCCTAGTATGGGTATGTGATATAAAAACTACTTTGGTGTAACACCGTAATTGAAATAAAAAGTAAAGTATTCAAGGTGTTGGAATTAAATAGTCAAATTCGGAAATTAA
>NW_017727307.1:0-13313 GCF_001865875.1 Lupinus angustifolius | reverse complement strand
GTAATATGTTATATATATATGAACTATTTTTCATATCTGAGTGTAATATTCTGAGTAAGTCCACGCCGTCAATGAATTATATTCATTAGATGTCTTACTCTCTCTATTTCTCTTCTTTTCTATTGCTTGCTTTTCGGACGTGTGCTCGTCAGGTAGACAGCTTTGCTCAAAATTGGAGCTACCCGTTCGTGATGTTCCAGGAGGGGGCATGAGGAATTGAAGAAGAGGAAGTACCCTAGCTTTGGAGTTAGCCACTAGGAGTTGCTTATCATTTTGTGACTTTTGAATCACTGACGGCTTCAGTTTGATCATGTATTTGTTTAGTGTCTTTTGGCGATGATTAATAGTTCCGCCCTTTTTGTTGGATATGTATATTAGTACTTATGATCTTTTATATCTATGAAGATGTATATTAAAAGAAATGTTGTATCATTTAAATTACCATTAGGTAACCGGTTTTGATTTCCGCGTTATATGTTACTTAAAGTGATGTCCCGGAAAAGAAAGGTTTTTAAAAGGAAACAATTTTATATCTCTTTATTCAAAAAAAAATTTACTCACTTTTCCGCGTAATAAATAAATAGTATTTTTCGGGGTGTTACATGCAACATAATTGAAACAGAAACCAGTTGTAACAGAAACATTGATATAACAGGAAAATAGTTGAGTTAATCGATTAAGTCACCACGTTAATCGATTAACCAACATATTAAAACATGTGGTTCAAAAGATAAACTTCTCATATGTTATGCTTAACTCATACACATGTTTTAGCAATTATATTATGTCTAATATGCACATACGACATGTATGATTAATGCATGAACATACAATTAACTAGATGATATCTCTCATGAATGTGATATGACAAGTATAATGGCTTGAGAGACTTGCACCTAGGTTCACCTCACTTATACTCACTTACTACGACACACATCTCAGACTACTTAGAATAATGACTCTATTTATATATCCTAGTCTAGATATGACCAATGAGCTCTAGGCATGTTGATTGTTGAGCCATCTTCAAGCTTTAGTAAAACATTGTCTTCATCAAAACATAGGTAAAGCATTGCTAGTGCTATTCTTGACACTTTGCACTTTCAATTGTAACCATTTCTCAATTTGGAACAAAAATTATGACACGACACGAGTTATGATCTTACAATTAAATCCTAAATTAATTTTATTGTGAATGTTATTATTTTAATTAATTATAAATGAATTATTTAATTAATTAGTATGGATTTAATAAAAAATAATTGAAACAAAGAGAAAACCAGTTGTGAGTGCCTTTCTTCTCAATTGTTAGTTGAAATTAAGATCTTACAATTAAGGCATGATCATATTATTAAATTCCAACATTATTTTTGGTTAAATATTTAATTAAAATCATTTATATTAATATTTATTTTTCATTACTGAAATTACTTTAATTAATTGAAAGGGATTCATTAGCAAAGAGATAACATTTGTCGTGAATTGCTTTCTTGTTTCGAAAGCTGACATAGACAATACTAATGCTCATAACTGCTTCTCATCCCGAAGAAAAAATTAAAATACCAAAATAATTGTGATCTTATTATTACATTCTCAAAATAATTTGATTTTGAAGGAATTATTTTAATGAATTAGAAAGAGTTAATAAAAAAAAGTATTATTGATTGTAAATCCTTTTTCGATACGAATCATATGAATAAAGTTAATATAAATAAATAGTTTTAATGACCACAAAGACTTCTCAATATGTGACATAAATTAAGTTATGATATGAACCATAACCTTGCTATTAAATTAAAAAAATAAATTTGGTTAATTATTTAATACTTAAGATTGATAGAAGTTTTACTTTTTATTAAAAATATTATTTTAATTAATTGAAAGAAGTTAATATCAAAGGAACAGTATTGGTTGTGATCCACCTTCCCATTTAAAGACATTGTACAAATAATGTTAAGGATAACAATCGATTCTCAGTCTAAAGCAGAATTAAGATTTTCGTGGCACCATTATTGATAACAATTTCTTCTCATTAAAGTAACGTGATTACACTCATGTGACGTTACAATTAAATCCAAAGTAATTTTATTTTAGATTAAATTATTATAATTAATTATTAGAGAATTAATACAAGATATCATTAATAGTGAATTGTTTTTCCACTTTGAGAGATGATAAAGACAATGCTAATTATCATAATCACTTCTTAATGAAGTTCATAAAGTAAGATAAGACATGAGGATATTAATATTAAATTTCAATTTTTTGTGTGAAATGTTTAATTAAAAGCATTTACATTAATATTCATTTTTATTAAAGAAATTATTTTAATTAATTGAAAGAGAGTTAATACAAGAGAGACAATATTGATGTGAATTGCTTTCTTGCTTTGAGATATAGTCGAGATAATACTAATGACCATAACAACTTTTGTACTAGAGCATAAGCTAAAATATGAGATGAGTTGTGACCCTACTATTAAATCTCCAAATTATATTTAGTTTGAAGGGGGTTGTTTTAATTATTTAGAAAGGGATCTATTTTAATTAATTAGATGATAATTAATAGAAAATAGGTAGGATTGATCATGGACTGACTTTTCACTTCGAGAGATGACACATGCATTATTAATGACAGTGATTACTTCTCGATGTAGAGTAGAAAGTAAGATATGACACAAGTCGTTACCTTAATATTAAATCAAAAATAGTTTTTGTTAAATTTTTAATTAAAAGCATTTATATTAGTATTTTTATTAAATAAGTTATTTTACTAATGAGGGCAAGTACTTGTCAACCAGAAACAAAAACTAAGATACCACGTAGTTCATAACTTTACTATTAAATTCTCAAATTACATTTTTATTAATGAGTAAACCTCTTTTTGTATTATTAATCGAGTTAATAGAAAAAAGCAACATTGGCTTTGAAACGCTTCCTTATCTTGAGAGATGACAAAACCATTATCATTTATCGATATTGTATTTGAATCCAAGTGAGGAGGAAAGATAGGTCACGAGTCGCAACCTTTATCTTAAAACCTTTAAAACAATATATTTAAAAGATTTAATTATATTCAACCTTGACTAAATTTTCTATTTTTATTATTTAATTATTAAACTAATATTATTAATTATTATATAAGAATATATTTATTATTTCATGGAAAATTATTACATATTATTCCAATGGCTATTTAAGTATAAAAGATAATAGTTTTTAATAATTTTTTTTATATTTTGCAAAGAACTGAATAAAGAACTAATATATAATAAATAATAAATTATTTTAATATAGGAAATATAGAACACGTGTATCTATCATGTTGTATTGACACACAGACTAACCATTGATCCGCAAAGTCAAGAGGCACTTAAACAAAGGGCCGATAATGGTCAAAGTCATGTGCAAAAGGAGAGGTGTGCTAGTCAATGTTGGACTAGCATGAAATTCAAGGGGCAAATTTATTTAAGAGGTGCACTTTGACTGAAATATTACAGTTTTGGTTCATATTTTAAACTATTTATCATTTTAGTATATTTTTTTAAACTCGTCAATACAATTGCCAAATTTACTTTTTTTCTCTCCAAAAAAGCTAAAAACTCGCTGATGACATTGACGAGTTAATATATAAATTATTTTGGTAAAACTCGTCATTGTTGTTGACGAGTTCAAATACATTATCTTCATAGAACTCATATTTGCAGTTGACGAGTTTAGAATATATCATTCTTTAATATATAAATATTGTGATGGAGAAATGAATGGTATGTATCCTGGGGCCAACAAGTAGCTCCATGAAACACCCACATACCTTGCCACATATGTCAAATCTGCACACCTATCTCTTAATATATGTTGCATGTTTTCAACTTTCTATTACTATCCTTTAATGTTTTTTATACCAAGGTAAGTGTGTATCTTCTCAAATAAGAAGAACAAATAAAGTGTAATTATTCTAAGAGTAAATTATCCTGATATTATCATAGTCTTAGTGAGTTTACAGAAATCATCTCCCACTTTTATATACTTACACAGACCACTCATGATTATTACACAAATCACATATATTATATATAATATTACATTGATCACCTATATAGAAGATATAAGTGTAGTTTCTTAAACAAATGGTGATGAATATAATTAAGTCAAACAAAATATGATATATTGTGAAGAAAAGTCCAAATATTATTAAAGTCAAGATCTATTTATTATTTTTGTTTCGTTACAAAGTGTATCAATAATTCGAAAAAGATATTTAAATTACACTTATATTATATATTGTAACTATCGAGAAATAGTGAATAAACATATTTTATTTGAATTAATTATGTTTGTTTGTTTAAGAAATTATATTTATCTCTCATATAGTGTGGTTAATTAATGTATGTATATAATTAGGGCTGATTTGTGTAATAATCAGAGGTGGTTTGTGTAAGTAAAAAAAGAAATAGATAATCTATATAATTTCACCTTAGGGAATATTAATATAGTTTCCTTGGTATAAAAACATAGAAGACATAAAGAGAAAGTTGAAAACATGAAACATATGTTAAGAAATAGGTGTGATGATTTGACATATGTGGCAAGGTGTGTGAGTATTTGGTAGAGTTAGTATTAGCCCCAAGATAATAATAACCATATCTCCACCATAATATTTATATATAAAGGAATTGATATACTTTGAACTCATAAGTCCCAATTACCTTTTCTATGAAAATAGATTTGAACTCGTCATCCTAGCTGATGAGTTTTACAAAAATATTTTATATATTATCTCGTTAATGTCATTAACGAGTCTTTAGTTTTTTTTGGAGAGAGAGAAAGTAAACTCGACAATTGTATTGACGAGTCTAAAAAAATACACTAAAATGGTAAATAGTTTAACATGTACACTAAGATTGTAATATTTCAGTCAAATTACACATATTAAGCAAATTTGCCAATTCAAGGGGGTAGATGGAAGGCTCTAGGGGACAAGTGTGTATGGCATGAAAGTCGAGGTAATGATATATAGTAAAATAATATTATATCCTCCTACTATATATTCATATTAATTTTCCTAATCATAAGAAAGTGATACATATCACTTATAAATCAATCATTAATAATTAAAATATCACCTTATAACATATGTTATTTTTCTATGAATAGGAAGATTAGTAAAATAATTTTATATAAGGATATATTATTTTTCTATATGATGTGTTGATGCTACAAACTTACCAATGCTGCTGAAAGCCATGTCGCACTCGACATACACATAATGTTGATTGGCTAATGTTAAGCCAATGATTAAAGCACGAAAACGAAGATGATATCTTTACTTTTTTCTTGACTTTCTCTGATTATGTTTTCACTTTTTCTTCTTTTCCCTTCATCTTTCTTGATTTTTTGACTTCTATTTATATAGCGACTTTCGTAACATCTTTATTTAATGATTAACTAAAAATGATTTTAATTAAAACAAAAATATTCTTAATCAAATATTTTTATTAATGATTTTCTAAAATTGGTGAATAGATAAAACAAAACCACTAGTAATCAAATGTTTTATATCTGCTGATTAAGAATTGAATAGTCAAATAATTTTTTTTATTCTAATACATTAAAAAATCTATTTTTTAATACAAATATTATTATAATGTCACTGAATATTCACTAAATCTATAGTGATGTAAAATATTTCACTACAAAATTTTGAGAATACTCATTTGGACCAAAATCCATGAGAGAGTTTATAAAATCTAAAAAATTAGTGCAATACTATAAATGGGTAAAAATAAGAGTAAATACTCATTTTAGTCTTTCATGTTTTTCGACCTTATGAATTTGATCCCTTAAAAATGAAAATTCCAAAATGGTCACAAAAATTTCAAATGTGGGTCAAATTAGTCCATATCAGGTGTTATAAAAGACTAATTGACCTACATTTAAAATTTTGTGGTCCACTTTGAGTTTTTCAATTTTTGAGTGACTAAATTAGTAAGATTGAAAACCATGAGGGTCTGGAATGGGTAGTTACTTTAAAAATAATTAATTGACTTATAAAAATCATAAAAATGACCAAAATATTATTTCCATCTTTTTATTACTTTTTGATTTTTAAAATATGTAAAAAATATGGCCGAAAAATTTACATTTTCAAAAACAATTAATGTAATGTCTCATAATAGTTAAATAATAATCAAGTAAACATGACATGTCATAAAAGTAAAAGAGAAATAGAATTGCCATTAGGAGGGTATACACCAAGAGAACTCGCTCGACTTTGGGTCGCAATCAATACATAATACTTAAATTCCCGGATACACAAAAATAATTTTTTTACTTAATGGAACAAATAGTACCCGAATTTGGAATTCATATTAATTATTTTTTGAAGTTTTTTGTAATGATAGTAATTAGAAATATTTTGATGAAATTAAATAGAAAATATGATCAAATGAAGAATACGAGTAACCAGCAACAAGCCTGTCAAATAACCAATGAGGGAAACTTTGTTCCAATTATAAGAAAGATAAGTAAAGATTTATTTATATATTTAAAATATATGATATATGGCACACCGAGGACAATATAAATTAGGGAGATCCAGAATGGATGTGGTTCAAGAATGAAGATACAAATGTAATACACATTATGAAGATTTAAATGTAATATACATTATAGTACGAGACTAAATGTATTTAAAATATCTTAATTAGAGTTTAATTGTTCCTGTTACTTGTTTCATAGTGTTTTTGAACCTGTCCATCATAGACAATGAGTCTAAATCTAGAGCGTAGTTCTTTGTAATATATAAATGTCCATTTTGGTTTCAGGTTAGGATAAGCAGGTTTGAAAAAAATAGGAAGAAAATTGAGCTTAATAAACTCTTTACTATATAATTTGCAATATATTTTTAGGAACTAGTCGTGATCATAGGTGGGGTGGTTGTGGTGCTAGGAGCAGTAATGGTTGTGGTGGGAGGATAATGGTGTGGCAATAACAAAAACAGAAATAATTTGTGCCAAAATAATTGTATCTTTTTATTTCAAACTAATCAAGTACTACCATGTTTATTAATGTTAAAATTAAAATTAACTTCATTTTTATTTAATATATATTTCTAAAAAATTTATGGGTGATATTAGTTGGGTATAAGAGAATGATGTATAGAATGACAATAAGTGTGTAGGTGATGTTAATTATAATTATGATGGTAATGAGTGATAACAAGGAAAATACACTATTATTACCTATTTTTAACTAACACAACCCAACTCATAAAATAGAAAATACTATATGATAGTATCCACATATCCTTGGTTATTAAAAGAAATAATGTTGTTAGATTAATTTAATAATTTAAGTGGTCTATGTTATTGGAAGTTACTAATTTAAATAAAAGTGCCTAATGTGACGATGATTGATAAATCAAATTATGTATTGTTAACTCCCTCAACTCTTACTTTTAGGGTAGTTTTCGTCATAGTGGATGATTTATTTTCTACAATAATTGCTCTTAAATCTTTCTATAAATAGAACATTTATGCATTAGAAGAGTCATGTCTTTGTTTGCTATTTTATAAGTAGAAATACAAAATGAGAATTAGAGAAACATTAAGAGTTGAGTAAGGAAAGTGCAGTGTCATATAGAGAAGGAAAAGGAAATCGAGTTTCTGATCATCAAAGAATGCATAAATGGAAGACCACTACGTCAGAATTGATATTTAACAACGCTTACGTACGCTGTTAAATATAAGGTGGAAGAGAATTAACATCACTTATTGAAGAAAACGCTGTTAAATATGTTATTTTTTGTTATCTTTAACAATGCTTATTGAAACAAGCGTTGCTAAAGGAGATACTTCATATATTTAATAGCACTTATTTAATAAGCGATGTTAAAGATAACACCTTTAACAACGCTTATTGAAGAAAACACTCTTAAATGTGTTATATTTAACTGCACTTATTGAAGCAAACGCTGTTAAAGAGGTCATACCTTTAAAACGCTTGTTTTAGTGAGCGAGATATTTTCAAAAACAAAACCTTACACGATAATACATATCATCCAGTTTATTATTTCACTTACTTTCTTCTTCTTCTTCTTCTTCTTCTTCTTCTTCTCCATAACTTACTTTTTTTTAATTTCTCTCTTCAAGAAAGTTATCGATTTTTTTATTTTTCTTTTCAAGCATAAGGTAAATCGTTATCTTATTTCAGCTCATTTATTTCTCTCTTCACTAATAGTGTGATCTTTATTTGTTGTGAAGTTATGCAGCTATGATGAAGTTATCGATTTTTTGTTTTTCTTTTCAAGCATAACGTAAATCATTATCTAATTTTAGCTCATTTATTTTTCTCTTCACTAATAGTGTGATCTTTATTTGTTGTGAAGTTATGCAGCTATGATATTCTAGGTTTTTGGCTATGGTGAATATTGGAGGAGAAAGAAATAACAATTTTCGTAAGATCTCATTACTCATATGTTATTTTATAATATTGGAATATGTTAAGGTTGAATGTAGTTGAAGTCGTTGGTGATTTAATAAATGTATTGTAAATGTGGTGGAGTTGGACATATTTGTCATGTATTTGATAGAACGTTTGAGAGATATATTGTCTTATTTAGAAAGTAGACATTTAACAGCGCTTGCTTCAGTGAGTGATGTTAAATGTCTACTTTCTACAGCGCTAAAAAAACACTATTGAATATAATCTCATGTACTACTACGCTCACATAGAAAGCGCCACAAAAGCACTGTTAAATGAGAATTTTAAGCGTTATTGTTTTGTTCTTCTGGCATAATGGACGGAAAGGTGAAAACAAAGACAACCATAAAATACAGTAGAAGAGAAACCGAAGTAAAACCATATATTCTTGAATCCATTCTTTTATGACATATGCATGTCATAATATCAAGGTCTTAATTAAAAGATTCTTATGAACCGTTAAAGCCTCATAAAATGTTAAACTAACACATGTCTACCTATTTCTCTCCATATCAAGGAATGAAGGGATAAAATCCCTTAACACATCTTCACAAATATCTTAATTATATTTATCTCTTACAAAAAATTGTATTTGTTAATAGTAACATAGTTCGCATCTCATGCTATATATATATATATATATCAAGGTACCATACGCATATTTCTGGACCATGCAAGTATAGATCATATGCCAAACAAAAAAGAGAACTAATCTATAGGATAAGTAGGGCAAACTATATAGGTTTTGGGTTGCAGCTCAACTTATTTACATTAGTTTGTCTAAACGTTATGATCACCTAAAATATATTTATTAAAAGAGTATAATATTTATACCCCTGTCAGTATAAAGATTTATACATAATTAGTTATATAATATTTATTTGTATTACTTTTTTGAAAAGTAAATGATAAAAAATATAAATGATAAATAATACATTGAGAATATATCAAATCCATGCATTATCAGTTGTTGGTGTATAGATTTTTTTCTCTTGTTAAAATGCATGTAAGTAAAACTTGGCTAGTTTGTGATCAACTACTAATCTAATTGATATACTTGAGATTCATGTTTTTTATATTATTGAAGGATGAACCACGAGAAAAGAAAATTAAATGAAAAAATAATCGGGATTAGAAACTCCAAATACTTAGAAATAAACACTTGTGTGACTTTCAAATGGATATGTTTCTATTGTGTATGAGGGTTAAAATAAAAAACACTCGATCATATCTTATTTATTTCTAACTAGGCTTCGCATAAGATAAAAGTTAAGAAGTATATTAGGTGATAAAAATCGGATAAGCAAACACATTTATTGACTTCTAAAAAATCATGGGAACCAGACCACCCATGAAAATTTCGTAACGCGGTTAATCTACCGGGAGGACATCTGACGTCTAAATTAGATTCAAATCTTATACATTCATTTAGTGTTGTGAGAATTAGATTGGATGAAGTGATCTGATCGGTCTGACTATTGGAAAAATAATATAGAAGTATAAAATGAATATTCTGAATATTCACATTATTTGATCAAGGCATAAGACCTTATATATAGTACATAAATAAGTAATAAACTTACCTAAACAAACTAACATATGTGTAAAATGTGAAAAATATGTAAAATATGTAAAATGTGGTAACTTTGTTCTTCAATAGCCCCTTAAGCTGGAGAGTAAATGACAATGACTCCAGCTTGATAATTTGATTTGATAACGTGACAATGTAATGGATTGGAATCTCGATCCTAACGTGATTGAATTTTCTCAATCACTTGATCTTGTTGTTGTTGATCTTGATGTTGTTGTTGTTGATCTTGTTGTTGTTATTGTTGATCTTGTAGATCTTGTTGTTGATGTTGATCTTGTTGTTGTTGTTGTTGATCTTGGTGATGTTTGCACTTCTTCTTTTTGTTTTCATCTACTTCTGCATTGTTTGGTGAGTTCAAGAGAGTAGTCAAGGATCCTTCTTGGTTCATAATATTGAAATTACCATAAGGAATGTCACCACGTTCTAGAAGGAGGACACATAATGAGTAAGAAATGAGAGTGCAAAGCGTCAAGGATTGCATTAGCAACGTTTGCTTATGTTTTGATGAAGACAATGAATTAGTTAAAGCTTAAAGATGGCTCAACAATCAACATGCCAAAGGCACAAGTGGTGTCTTATTAGACTTAGGTCATAATTCTTTATTATCTTGTTAGAAGTCTAAGATGCTTACCATAGATATTGAGTCTAGGTTAGGTAAACCTATGTGTGAGTCTCACAAGACTTAATAAAGTAATCAATCCATTAAAATGAGACATCATCTAGAAATATATTATAATTAGGTTCATGGATTTTATACATTGATTTTGTGCATTAAAGGTATAAAAATACATTGGTTAATTGATTAACCCCATGACTTAACTGATTAACGTGTATGTTTTTTTGCTGTTTCAACAGCATAACTGAAAAACCATTTTTAAGAGGCAAAAATTGTTTTGTATAAATACTAGCTAATTGCAGAAACGACTATGACGAGAAAGAGAGAAAAAACACAGAAAAAATATATAGATCATCATTGTTAGAATCTATTAGAGAGTGCTGAATTAGGAGAAAGATTAGATCATGTTAATGCTTTAGTTTTCATATTCATCTTGGATGATTCTTTGACAAACTTTTTTGCATCATTCTTGTGTTTCTTGAAAAGAAAAAGATAGTTCTTTAAAGATTGCATATTTTCAGAAACCTCATGCATGAACATTCATATTAGACTAGGACGTCTTGTGAGTTCTTGCTTAGGTTTTTAGGCTTTGATTGTTATTGTAATATCCGAGTATTAAGTACTCATCCATAACTCAAAACATTGTTATTCAAGGATTGGGAAAATCCTAGTTGCCGTTAGGTAAGGTGTTCTTCTCACAAAGACTTGGAGGTCTTGGGATAAAAAGCGATACCTTGGCTGAGGCCGAATCGCGTAAGAAAGGTTTTCTTGGGAGGCGGTTTTGGGAAATGTCAAACCAAGAGTGACGAAGTTTTTTGGGTTCCAAGAAAGGAGCATTTGAGTCTTGTATTTGGAAGCGTGTATGTAACGTACATTGTGTTCTAAAGTGAAGAAGGAAAATCTCCCAAATTAGAGGGGAGGACTGGATGTAGTTTTGCAGTGGACAGCAAAACGAACCAGGATAAAATTCTTGCGCAATCTTTTCTATCCTTTTCTCTTATATTTCAAGATGTTTTAATGCGTGTTTGGAGCTAATATTTTTCATACTTGTTCTTTGCTATGTTCTTGTTAATATTGCACAAAAGTATATGTTGTATATCTGTTTGTGTGTTTGTTAATAACCGTGCAAGTTGCTGTTCTGATAATTCTGGTTTTGTTTAGATTTAATCGATTAAGCCCACTGGTTAATCGATTAACTGGGCATTTTTCAGCAATTATGTAAAACCCAGAAAAGTGGAACTTGAGCTCAACCACACCTATTCAACCCCCCCTTCTAGGTTTTCCTAGGCCACTGATACCTAACAAGTGGTATCAGAGCTAGTACGATGTTCTAGCTCGACTGCATCCGCGTGATCCGAATGGGACTACATATGGGCTCTACTAACCCATTTGGCGGTGATGTCGCATCCATTAACCGCCCTCCCGTATTCAGTGGCGAATGTTATGCCTATTGGAAGGTTTGTATACGAATCTATGTCGAGGCAATAGACACAAACATTTGGGATTCTATTGTCAATGGTCCATACATTCCACTTCATATGGTGGATGGCGAGTTTAAAGAAAAGCCTAAAGGCTTATCGATAGATATTGAGAAAAGAAAAGTCCAACATGACCTTAAGGCCAAGCACATTATTACTTCGGCTTTATCATATGACGAATTCTTTAGAGTCTCGTAGTGCTTTTATGCAAAAGAAATGTGGGATACTTTACAAGTTACCCACGAAGGCACGAGTGAAGTTAATTGTGCTAAACTAAATGCGTTTACGCATGAGTATGAGTTATTTCGCATGCTTCCTAATGAATCTATATGTAATATGCAAAAACTTTTTACTCATGTTGTAAATCATTTGGCCGCCCTTGATAAGACCTTTACTAATGCTGATTTGTCTAACAAAGTTTTGCATTGTCTTGATAGGAAATGGCAACCAAAAGTAACCGCAATAATGAAGTCAAAGAACTTAGACAACATGCCATTAGCTACTCTGTTTGGGAAACTCCAAGAACATGAAATGGAGTTAGGGCATTTGACTTTGAATGAAGAATCAGACAAGAACATAATCACACTCAAAGCTACAAGATTTCAAGAAGATCAAGAAAGTGAGGATTCTAGTTCAGATTCTGATTCCGATGAAGACTTGACTCTCCTATTTGAAAAATTCAAGAAGTATCTCAAGAAGAAAGGAGGGATCAAGAATCTAAAGAAAGAAGCCAAGAACTCAACCAATAAAAGCAAGATTCCCAAAGAAGGCTTCACTTTCTATGAGTGTGGAAAATCGGGCCACATGAAGCATGAATTCCCAAACCACCTCAAGAAATTCGATAACAAGAAGAGCAACTCTCGAATGTCCAAGTCAAAAGAAGTATACATTGTTTAGAACAATTCCGAGAAAGATTCGACTTCAAGCTCATCCGATGAGAAGAAGAATTCAAAGGTATGCCTTATAGCACAAGTGCAGGATGAGTGCATATCTAGTGATGATGATGATTCTATTGATGTACATTCTTATACTTCATCATGCTCTAATGACTCACCTCCATACGATGAATTATATGCAGCTTGTGTCGAAATGCATGAGGAGTTAAAGAAAATTGATAAAATAAATATAGATAGAAAAAGAGTTAT